>NC_079166.1:5817423-5889923 GCF_947568905.1 Ostrea edulis
CCATTTTTTGATATTAATCGATATGTTATGACACATTGAACAACTTTTGTTCTACATATCTTAACAAAATATTTACCAGTAAAGAGTTATACCTTTCGAAAGATATCGAAAAAAAATCGACTCTACAGGTAAGCCATCAGACCCGCAGTCCTATTTTCGGATATCAGTCGATAGGCCTTGATAAAGTGAACAACTTTTGTTCTATATGTCTTTACAAAATATTTACCAGTCAAAAGTTATTGATATCGACTGATATCGACTCTCCAGGCGAGCCATTAGGCCTATTTCTTGATATGAAGGGATTAGTCTTGATAAACTTAACAACTTTTGTTCAATATGTCTTAACAAAATATTTACCAGTAAAAAGTGACGGAGATTGACTAATATCGACAGAAATTCGACTCTACAGGTGAGCTAAAATGTCCGCGGGCCTATTTCTTGATATCGATAAATAGGTCTTGACAAATTAAACAACTTTTGTTCTACATGTCTTAACAAAATATTTACCAATAAAGAGTTATTGCTATCGAAAGATATCGACAAAACATCGACTCTACTGGTGAGCCATGAGGCCCGCAGGCGAAAGGGCCAGCCCGTTTTGCTTGATATCGTAAGAAAGGCCTTGTCATTTTAAACATTT
This sequence comes from Ostrea edulis, assembly GCF_947568905.1. NCBI lineage: Eukaryota > Metazoa > Mollusca > Bivalvia > Ostreida > Ostreidae > Ostrea > Ostrea edulis. The sequence continues at coordinate 5,818,064 of NC_079166.1, forward strand.
TTTGCTCAACAAGTATTTAGAAATTCTTTACCGTTCTCGAGTTATCGCTACAAGAAATATTTAGGGGCCAAACTGTAGCTCCCTAACGGGGCCACATAGGGAAAAAACGAAATGTACATATTGTTTAGATTATCATTCTGAACAACTTTTGTTCAATAATGCTTTTCAAAATATTTGTCGTTTTCAAGATATGAGGCGTCAATTATTTATGATTTTGGCCCTTAAAATCCCTTATTACGTAACATATGACCTACTTTTTGATTTGATAAGAACAAGCTCCTTTAGATGAACATTTCCGCTTTAATGACTTATTACAAAATATTAATAGTTTCTGAGATATTCTCATAAACCTTTGGACCCTTCTGGGCCCCTAATTTCGACAAAAAATCGACTCTACAGGCGAGCCATTAGGACCATAGGCCTATTTCTTGATATCAATCGATAGATCTCGATAAACTGAACAACTTTTGTTCAATATGTCCTTACAAAATATTTACCAGTTACAAGTTTTTGAAATCGACTGATATCGACAAAAATCGACTCTACAGGCGAGCCATGAGGCCCACAGACCCATTTTTTGATATTGATCGATAGGTTATGACACATTGAACAACTTTTGTTCAATAATGCTTTTCAAAAAATATGTCGTTTTAAAGATATGAGGCGTCAAATATTTACGATTTTGGCCCTTAAAATCTCTAATTACGTAACATATGACCTACTTTTTGATTTGATAAGATCAAGCTCGTTGAGATGAACATTTCCGCTTCTACAACTTATTATAAAATATTAATAGTTTCTGAGATATTCTCAAAAACATTTGGACCCTTCTGAACCCCTAATTTAAAGGGCCAGCCCGTTTTGCTTGATATCGTAAGAAAGGCCTTGTCATTTTAAACATTTTTTGCTCAACAAGTATTTAGAAATTCTTTACCGTTCTCGAGTTATCTCTACAATAAATATTTAGGGGCCAAACTGTAGCTCCCTAACGGGGCCACATAGGGAAAAAACGAAATGTACATATTGTTTAGATTATCATTCTGAACAACTTTTGTTCAATAATGCTTTTCAAAATATTTGTCGTTTTCCAGATATGAGGCGTCAATTATTTATGATTTTGGCCCTTAAAATCCCTTATTACGTAACATATGACCTACTTTTTGATTTGATAAGAACAAGCTCCTTTAGATGAACATTTCCGCTTCAATGACTTATTACAAAATATTAATAGTTTCTGAGATATTCTCATAAACCTTTGGACCCTTCTAGGCCCCTAATTTAAAGGGTCAGCCCCTTTTGCTTGATATAGTAAGAAAGGTCATGACATTTCAAACATTTTTTGTTCAACAAGTATTTAGAAATTCTTTACCGTTCTCGAGTTATTTCTAGAAGTAATTTTAGGGGCCAAACTGTAGCTCCCTAACGGGGCCACATAGGGTAAAAACGAAATATGCATATTGTTCAGATCATCATTCTGAACAACTTTTGTTCTTTATTGCTTTTCAAAATATTTGTCGTTTTCGAGATACAAGGGGTAAAAAATTTATGGTTTTGGCCCTTAAAATCCCTTATTACGTAACATATGACCTAAATTTTTATATGAATAGATTTGGATTGTTGAGATGAACATTTTTTGTTCTTTGACTTATACCAAAATATTAACGATTTTTGAGATATTTGATCTAGACTTTGAGCCCTTCTAGATCCCTAATTTAAGGGGCTAGCCCCTAAATCTTGATATTTTCGAAAAGATCTTGTAAATATGCACAACTTTTGTTCTACATGTCTTAACAAAATATTTGCAAGAAAAAAGATATTGGAGATGAAAGGTCAAAAATCGCCGAAATTGGCGAAAAATTTTGGCATCCATTTTTTCAGCTCCAGGCGAGCGTTCAGGTAAATCGCCTCCGGTAAAATCGAATCCCCCACAAATCTTCTAAAATGTTTACTCTATCTTGTGTAGAAATTTCAAGACTCTAGCTTCAAAACTAACGGAGGAGATGCGTGGACAACAAGGCCCTTCAAAAAGTCACTAAAAGAGAGATAACTCCTGACCGGAAGTGACGTCAAGCAGGAAATTTTGCAAGCAAATTCTCGTCACCAAAAGACATCTTTCCTGAAAATTTCGTGAAAATCGATCGAGAAATGGCTGAGAAAAACGCGTGTACTACAAAGGAAAATAATAATAATAATAATAATGAAGAAGAAGAACGCGAACAATAATAGTAAGGTCTTCCGCAGGAGACGGAAGACCTTAACTAGTTCTAATTGTAACGGGGACCGTTACAGATGTTCCCCAAACCTCCCCCAATTAAAAAGTGATGTCCTTGTGAATCTATAGCAAAAAATCATTTTATTTTAGCCTTTAATTACATGTAGTACGTTCAATATGGTCATTTCAGTACCAAAAAATGAAAGAAAGCGTTGCACGCGCATACACGCGCATGCGTGTATGATTCCGAATTTTTGTTGATGTCGTTCAACAGGCATTTGTATCATATACCCACAGTGTGAATTTCATAACGTTTCCATCAAATATAAGGAAGTTATAGCGATTTTAAAATCGTCCAATCAGAATTCAGCACACGTGCATGCACATGCTGAGCAGTGATTCTAACCACAGCAATTTGTAAGGAGTACAAAGACACATCTAAACCATTAATATCAATAGAATATGATGAAAAACAAAAACGTTATCGTCCTTTAAAAATTGAACATTTAAAAACCGTTGCACGCGCATGTGCGTGTGTGTTGGCATTTTTTTGTTACACCAATATATAGATACACATATTGTCTACGTATGCTGTGAATATCATCTCATTCGCTTCATAAATAAGATAGTTACAAACGTTTTAGTATTATCCAATCAAAATGAAGCGCACGTGCATGCGCGTGCAAATTGGTAATTTTGACCATGCAGATCAGTTAATGGTCTCAATATCTACCTATGATATGAATTTCAAGCCATTTCAATGAACAACAAAAAAGTTAGACTGATTCCAAAGTTAGTGTACAAATTTTGTAATGCGCGTGCTGACAAAAAAACTATTATTTTTCATATGTACAAATGATATACTATCATCCTATTTAGGTTTTATATCGCTTCCTTCAATATTCTGATTTTCCATTTTTTGTACCAAAATTGCAATGCACGTGCACGCGCGTGCATGCACGTGCAGACAAAATGACTATCGCTATGCACATCTACAAACGCTATACTATCATCCTGGAAAGTTTCATATCGATCCCTTTTGTAGTTTCTGAGAACACTACCGGACAAAAAAGTACCGGAGAAAAAGAACAATAATAATAATAATAACTAGACACGATCTCGTTGCGAGCAACAAGTAGGTCTTCCGTCCGATTTGTTGATGCACTCGGAGTTAAAAAAAAAAAAAAAAAAAAAGACAAATGAGTCCCAATTTAGTTTCCGACTTTAAGACACTTTAGATATAATCAATTTTTCATATCATAAGCTTCTGAAGCAAAGTTGCGGTGAAATTCGTTTGAAATTCGACTCTCCAGGCGACCCATAAGGCCCGCGGGCCTATTTCTTGATGTCATTTGTTAGCCCTCTATAGACTCAACAACTTTAGTTCTATATGTCTTTACAAAATATTTACCTGTAAAAAGTTATTGAGATCGACCGATATCGACAAAAAATCGACTCTACAGGCGAGCCATTAGGACTATAGGCCTATTTCTTGATATCAATCGATAGATCTCGATAAACTGAACAACTTTTGTTCAATATGTCCTTACAAAATATTTACCAGTTACAAGTTTTTGAAATCGACTGATATCGACAAAAATCGACTCTACAGGCGAGCCATGAGGCCCACAGACCCATTTTTTGATATTGATCGATAGGTTATGACACATTGAACAACTTTTGTTCAATAATGCTTTTCAAAAAATATGTCGTTTTAAAGATATGAGGCGTCAAATATTTACGATTTTGGCCCTTAAAATCTCTAATTACGTAACATATGACCTACTTTTTGATTTGATAAGATCAAGCTCGTTGAGATGAACATTTCCGCTTCTACAACTTATTATAAAATATTAATAGTTTCTGAGATATTCTCAAAAACATTTGGACCCTTCTGAACCCCTAATTTAAAGGGCCAGCCCGTTTTGCTTGATATCGTAAGAAAGGCCTTGTCATTTTAAACATTTTTTGCTCAACAAGTATTTAGAAATTCTTTACCGTTCTCGAGTTATCTCTACAATAAATATTTAGGGGCCAAACTGTAGCTCCCTAACGGGGCCACATAGGGAAAAAACGAAATGTACATATTGTTTAGATTATCATTCTGAACAACTTTTGTTCAATAATGCTTTTCAAAATATTTGTCGTTTTCCAGATATGAGGCGTCAATTATTTATGATTTTGGCCCTTAAAATCCCTTATTACGTAACATATGACCTACTTTTTGATTTGATAAGAACAAGCTCCTTTAGATGAACATTTCCGCTTCAATGACTTATTACAAAATATTAATAGTTTCTGAGATATTTTCATAAACCTTTGGACCCTTCTGGGCCCCTAATTTAAAGAGTCAGCCCCTTTTGCTTGATATCGTAAGAAAGGTCATGACATTTCAAACATTTTTTGTTCAACAAGTATTTAGAAATTCTTTACCGTTCTCGAGTTATTTCTAGAAGTAATTTTTAGGGGCCAAACTGTAGCTCCCTAACGGGGCCACATAGGGTAAAAACGAAATATGCATATTGTTCAGATCATCATTCTGAACAACTTTTGTTCTTTATTGCTTTTCAAAATATTTGTCGTTTTCGAGATACAAGGGGTAAAAAAATTATGGTTTTGGCCCTTAAAATCCCTTATTACGTAACATATGACCTAAATTTTTATAGGAATAGATTTGGATTGTTGAGATGAACATTTTTTGTTCTTTGACTTATACCAAAATATTAACGATTTTTGAGATATTTGATCTAGACTTTGAGCCCTTCTAGATCCCTAATTTAAGGGGCTAGCCCCTAAATCTTGATATTTTCGAAAAGATCTCGTAAATGTGCACAACTTTTGTTCTACATGTCTTAACAAAATATTTGCAAGAAAAAAGATATTGGAGATGAAAGGTCAAAAATCGCCGAAATCGGCGAAAATTTTTGGCATCCATTTTATCAGGTCCAGGCGAGCGTTTAGGCAAATCGCCTCCGGTAAAATCGAATCCCCCACAAATCTTCTACAATGTTTACTCTATCTTGTGTAGAAATTTCAAGACTCTAGCTTCAAAACTGACGGAGGAGATGTGTGGACAACAAGGCCCTTCAAAAAGTCACTGAAAGAGAGATAACTCCTGACCGGAAGTGACGTCAAGCACGAAATTTTGCAAGCAAAGTCTCGTCACCAAAAGACATCTTTCCTGAAAATTTCGTGAAAATCGATCGAGAAATGGCTGAGAAAAACGCGTGTACTACCAAGGAAAATAATAATAATAATAATAATAATAATAAAAATAATAATAATAATAATGAAGAAGAAGAACGCGAACAATAATAGTAAGGTCTTCCGCAGGAGACGGAAGACCTTAATAAACAGTAGAATCACGAGAAGGTCTTCCGTTAGAAACGGAAGACCTTAATAAGAAACAGAGTAAAAACAATATGTTCCCAAACTTTGTTTGGGGAACATAATAATAATAATAATGAAGAAGAAGAACGCGAACAATAATAGTAAGGTCTTCCGCAGGAGACGGAAGACCTTAATAAAACTCAAACACATAATATTGGATAAGCTCGCATGCGCGAGTAGAACAGAGTTTATTCATATACGTGTACATAGACATCTAAAGGTTCATTATTCCACTCAACTCATTCTACAACAGAAAAAAAAGTTAAGTACATGTATATCAAAACACAAATATGTATTTGGTACAAAACAGAGGTCCGCTACATAACACCCCCCCCCCCCCCCCCCCCGACAGAGGTCTGCTGCATGAACCCCCACCCCCGACAGAGGTCTGCTGCATGAAATCCCCCCTCCTCAAAACAGAGGTCCACTGCATGAACTCCCCCCTCCACCCTTCGTACAATGAATATTGCTAATCGTTTTTTACTATCAATATGATTGTATTTGTACAAAAGGCCGAATTTAATATAAAAAGGGATAGAATCAAAGAAGTTATATCAATACATTATTTGCAGATTCGAATCTTTTAACGAAAGGAAATCTTTACGCCTGACGTAACTGTTAGCAAAATTACCCAACATAAACTAGGTCAAAGCAAACTTTAAAACTATATATTTACTCAAGCGATATCACGCAGATAGTGTATACAGGCTGACACGCCGCAGAGGTATTTAATTCTCAAGACTAGACGAGGTATTAGACGGAAGGTCGAAAGAACAGGTAGGCCATGTTGGATTTTAAGGTGAGAGTAAATTTTTATTATAGTAATGACCGCTGTGTTTTATACCATAGTATAATTCTATTTCGTTAATTGTTTTAATATGTCAAAATCTTTAAATGAAATTCCATTTTTATTTAATTAACAGTAAACTTCTCGTGTGACCCCGGCATTAGAAATGCATTCCCGGCGCAGTGCTCAGGAAGTCCTACTGAAGTCCGAGTTACAGTACCGAGTTTCTCTCCTCAGAGAATAAACAAAGATCAGCTCAATGAAATGTTTGGTTCTCTGTCGCCATTATCCATTAATACAGAACATGGCGAGACAATGAAGTCAGCAGAAGTTGTATCGTCTCCTCCAGTCAAACCACTGCTTGATGACCCGCGCCTCACCGCCACCATAAACACTGGATATGAATATCTAACCAGTGTTAGCTGTCTGAGTGAAGATCAAGTCTGGACACGCGGGGATAACGAAACCATGAAGCTTCTCAACCTCCAGAGTAAACTACTGACATCAATACAAACCAAGTTAGGGAACGAACCGCGGGACATAGCAGTGACACGGGACGGAGATCTTGTTTATACTGACACTACTAATAACACCGTGAACTTAATTAAGAATAAACAGATACATACCGTGATCACACAACAGGGGTGGAGACCTCGCTATGTCTGCTGTACCGCGTCTAACCATCTCCTGGTTACCATGTTCAGTGATGATTACAAACAATCCAAAGTTGTGCGTTACTCCGGCTCCACAGAGACACAAAGCATTCAGTTTGATGACCAGGGTCGTCCTCTCTATTCACCTCGTAGTTTCTTAGCATATAACACTAAATACGTCAGTGAAAACAGGAACTTGGATATCTGTGTGGCTGACAATGACGCTAGTGCAGTAGTGGTGGTCAATCAGTCAGGAAAACTCCGATTTAGATACACTGGTCATCCCTCTAATACCGAGCAATTATTTAATCCATTCGGCATCACTACAGACAGCCAGAGTCACATCCTGACAGCAGACTGTGACAATCACCGTATCCACATCCTAGATCAGGACGGACAGTTTCTTCGTTACATTCACTGTGATTTAGTACGTCCATGGGGTTTATGTGTGGACATCAGAGACAACCTCTTTGTGGCTGAGTGTGACACTGTAAAAGTGAAGAAAATCCAATATCTATAAACACAGTGTCAATTACACATCTCTACACAGCGTTAATTACACATCTAAACACAGTGTTAATTACACAGCTCAACACAGCGTTAATTACACATATCTGCAACGTTAACTACACATCTCTACACAGTGTAAATTACAGAACTGGTTTGATTCCTTCTACTTGTTAATTACATCATCTTGTTAATTACAGCCCTGTGTTAATTACAGCCCCGTGTTAATTATAGTCCTGTGTACATTACAGTCCTATGTACATTACAGCCCTGTGTTCATTATAGCCCTGTGTTTGTGATGTGTAACATGTATTTGTGTTTGTGAGTTTAATGGAACATTATTTTGTTTGTGAATTAATTCAATATGTGTTTGATTTTACAATGTATATATTAGATAAACATGATACAGAGTTCAGTCTTACATTATTACTGAGTACTTACTTAGATTTGTAGTACTGTAGCAGAGAGTGACCCCAAACGTCCAGTCTTCATCACATATCTTCAGATTCAAGGTCACAGTCTTCTGTTTACCATCAATAACATCACATCACTTATCTAAATCTCGACCGTCCTACACAATAAACAAAGTGTAATCATATCAAACTGAATTGTCAAGGATAGTCTGTGATATGTAATTTAGTGGGAAGGAAAATAAGATATGGCCGAACCGAGAATCGAATCCAAGGCCCTTCGTTCCCTTGATATGACTGGACCAGGAATTGGACCGGAGACCCCTGTATTACTAGTCAGGTGTTCTAACCACTGAACTATACAAACCAATATCCATGGTTTGACTGGACCGGGAATCAAACCCGACACCCCTGTATTACATACGTAATAGTCAGGTGTTCTAAACACACAAAACTATCCAGGCCAATATCCACAATACAAAGTGAGCTTTTCCAATTGAAATTGATCTGTTGTTATTGACTTTTTACATTGTCATCTTCTTCTCCACAACCACTTGGCCAATTCCAATCAAAACTGGTACCATTCATCCTTAGGTAAAGGCAATTCATGTTTGTTCAAATGATTGATTGTATCTTGTTTAACATTTAAATTTAGACCTATACTCGGCACTTACGGCCATTGAGCAGTGAGAGTTCTTTAGCGTGCCACACCTACTGTGACACGGGACATCCGTTTTTCAGGTCATCTACGAGGACCCGTGACATTCACAGATGATGCTGAGTGTTTGACGATGGAACTGTCACTACCTGTTTTAACGACTTAGGTCTGTTGTGGCCAGGACTCGAACCCGGCCTTCCGCATGAGGAGGCGTGTGCTCTAATCTCTATACCACCACGATGTTGCCGTTTTTTCAAACGAAGTGTCAATTGGAAAATAATCAAGAAAAGGCAAAATAGGGTGGGCTATTTAAAAAATCTTCTCACGAATCATTGGACCAGAAAAAATGAAATTGGTGTAAAAATTTCCTGATATAGTATAAATACAAGTTTGTTAAAACAATGGCCTCCCTGGGTTTGGGTAGGACCTCATCAAGGGGTCAAAAGTTTTACATGGAGATATAAATGAAAACTCTTCTTAACAAGAACGAGAAGGTCATAATTAATCATATCAATATGCAAGCATCCCCAGGTAGTGCAGATTCAAGTTTGTTCAAAATGTGGTCCTCGGGGAAGGGTGGGCATGAACAACAATAATGAACACAATTTTTTAAGCAGATGTATAGGGACATGTTTTTGAAATTCTTTATCTCAAAAACAGCAGGGTCATGATTAGTCATGTTAATATGCAAACACGTTCAGATAGTGCAGGTAATTAAGTAAATTACGGTCGACAGGGGACGCTTACTCATCCTTGGCACCTGATCCCACCTCTTATGTATCCAGGGGTCCATGTTTGCCCAACTCTCTATTTTGCATTGCTTATAGGAATTATGAGATTGATCACTTTTCGTTATCTTCACCTTTCACTTAAACAAATCATTTTCAAGTGTAGCATGTGTGTGGATTCAAGTGTTTTATATGCCCGTGACTATAGCCGGGGAGGGGGAGGCATATTGTCCTGTCCTGTATGTCTGCCCCCTACTTTAACATTGCTACTAACTTTTGAATTGTGAGTCATATGGCTCTCATATTTTATATATTACATTATTTATTACATTCTAGGTAAAAAGACCTTCCTGATATAACCAGAGATTTCAACCTTCAGATAGTGCAGGTAATTCACTTAAACAATTCATTTTCAAGTGTAGCAGGTGTGTGGATTTTTATATGCCTGTGACTATAGCTGGGGAGGCATATTGTCCTGTCCTGTATGCCTTCCCCCTACTTTAACATTGCTACTAACTTTTGAATTGTGAGTCATATGGCTCTCATATTTCATATATCGGCATTCTATGTAAAAGACTTTCCTGATATTACCAGAGATTTCAACCTTGTGACCTAAACCTTACCGTTTCAGTTTCTTAAAGAAACCCAAACTTAGACAGTATATCCTGAACTATTTAAAGTACGGTCCTTAGATTTTGTATATAGATTCCTTCTGACAGTACCTTTCATTTTACACCATTGTTTTTGACTTTGCAATCTTGACCTTAAAGTTTGGCTTATATTTCAAAACTTCAGGTGAAACTTGAACCTTGCTGCTCATCAATTTTGAATTGTAAGTGATGGGTCATTCACTTTTCATGTGTGCATTTCTTGTGACAAAACCTTTTTAGCTATCAAAGTTTTTACTTGTGATATTGGCTTTGGAGTTTGACCAACTTTTAAGAAAACCTCATCAAGGTCATATCTCCGGAACTGTTTAAGCTGGGGCTTTCATATTTTGTATATCAGATTTTTTATCACAAGACCCTTTGATCAAACGATATTTGATACTGTGACCTTGACCTTTAAGATTCACTCCAGCTGCAAAACCTTTATTGGAACTTCAACTTGCTGATAACGTTTAAATGGTGAATAAGATATCTTTAATTTTACTAAATCCAAGAGACCTTGAACAATTCTATATGATCAATCACTTCATGTTGAATTCTTGAGTCGGAGAGGACATTCTAAGATTTAGGAACTTCTGCCCAATTGTTTTGTTAAAACATCTGGAAAATGATATATGTTAAAACAAATTTAGTCGATTAGTAGAAGAATACCCATGTGTTAATAAAATGCCCACACTTAATGCAGGGAGTTAATTGCACATGGTCGTTGACTACACTGGGCTTTTTTTTTTTTTTTGTTATTCGCGATTTTTGTTTACTTCTTGAAAGGACAAGGGACGTTATTGGCTATATACCGCCGAGATTTTTTCCATTTTTTCAACTTTCATACTATGCTTAATTATTCTTTTTATTTACACAACTAGGATGTTCTTCTAATCCCACTTGCATGAAAATGACGTAATATTTTATTATGACGTCATGAATATACGCTAAAGTTGAGCTGTTTAGCGGAATCTGTTGATTTGAAATAAATTATGAATAAACTTTAGCAAAAACAAATACTTTTGCATGCAACAACCAGATTTATATTTTGCATGTTTAATTATCCATTAATATTCTTCTTTCATTATCAATATGGTGTCGGTTGTTGGCTGCAAACAATATGAATTTTAAAAAAGAATGAATGCGAAATCGGCTATTTTCGATACGCAAAGTCAATATTTTGCATGTTATAGAACTGAAAAATAATAATACTTTTGCATGCAACAACCAGATTTATATTTTGCATGTTTGATTATCCATTAATATTCTTCTTTCATTATCAATATGGTGTCGGTTGTTGTTGCAAACAATATGAATTTTTAAAAAAGAATGAATGCGAAATCGGCTGTTTTTGATACGCAAAGTCAATATTTTGCATGTTATAGAACTAAAGGAAAAAAAAAACTTTTGCATGCAACAACCAGATTTATATTTTGCATGTTTAATTATCCATTAATATTCTTCTTTCATTATCAATATGGTGTCGGTTGTTGGCTGCAAACAATATGAATTTTAAAAAAGAATGAATACGTAAATCGGCCGTTTTCGTTACGCAAAGTCAATATTTTGCATGTTATAGAACTGAAGCAAACTGTTCCATCATTTAACCTCATAAACTTTTACTTACTCTGCGATTTAATAAATACATGTATGTCCTGTCAAACAATTAATGCTTTACCTAGTTTGCCATAAATATCTGCACCTAATAAATGCAGATGTCTGCCTTTCGAGTCACGGAGGCGGATCAAAAATCCACCGCATGATGAATGGAAATTATTCTACTTTCGTTTTCAAAGGACATGTCTTTTCAAAATAAGATTATTTAAGAATAAATTGAATTTAAAAAAAATATATAATCAAAGACACGCATAGACCTGTAATAACTCGAATTTATTTTCTTTTTACAAAAATCGGACCAAAATTCGTTCATTTTCGGCAAAAAATACGTTACATCTCAAGAGCTAGATAGTTGGGATGTATGTTACTTTTTTCGCTTTTTAAACTATCTTTGATACAAATATATCAAATATAATGCATAAAACTTGTTGCTAATAATATTGACGTGTTTGTGCGGGTTTTTCTTTAAAGCAGTTTTCTTACATCAATTTTAACGTACATGCATGCATGTATATATATGATGCATGTTGAAATTAGATGTTACTACATTAGTAATTAGATATTGATTCCAAAGGTTCTTAAAACGGTTTAAATTAAAAATAAATTAACAACAAATCATTATTTATATCTTCCAGCGAGATGTGGTTTCTTTAAAACGTCGAAAACCTGTGATCGATTTGAAACTTCGACCATTGTTGTGGCAGCTTTTTCTCTATATCGCATATTGATTGATTGAATATTGCTTAACGCCCCTCTTGAGAATATTTCACTCATGGAAACCTCACCACTGCCGGTGAAGGGCTGCACAATTTAGGCCTATGCTCGGCGCTTATGGCCATTGAGCAGGGAGGGATCTTTATCGTGCCACACCTGCTGTGACACGGGACCTCAGTTTTTTGCGGTCTTATCCGAAGACCACCCCATTTAGTCGCCTCTTACGACAAGCAAGGAGTACTGAGGACCTACTCAAACCTGGATCCCCACGTGGTCATATATATATATATATATATATATATATATATATATATAATAGATGCACATTTACAGGTGCACTTATATAACAAAGGTAATTGGGTAGGATGCACATGTGTATATACACATGTATAGATATAAATATTCAAACACCGTAGTATCGAAGAGGGGTTGCCCCTCCACTTTTGGGGAGGGGGGGGGGGGGTGATGTCGACCATTTCCTTGCTATGGGAACAACTTGACCAGTCTAATGACACTTCAACTTTTATCAATCTTATAAAATATATAATATATGTGTTGTGGTGATTTTTATTAAAAGTTTATATTAATAGTATTGATGTATGCCCCTCCATGATTAGGAAAACTGGAGTATAACCGTAAGGTTATGTACATATGTAGACGCTTCTCTCTCTCTCTCTCTCTCTCTCTCTCTCTCTCTCTCTCACGTCAAGGTGTTCTGGATAGGCCTGGCCCGGACATTGAAAAATGATGCATGATGTTTATTAAATTCGTTTTTAAAAAAGGTCTGTTGTAGTTACATATACTGTCTCTTGGAAACAGACACGTGGCATCATTTATTGGGGGTGGAGTCGAAAGATAAGTTGGTAGTTAACTAGGAAATGAAAAAAAAAACCTTTCTGCCTGATCTTCGAATTCTTAAATCGCAGGGAGGGGGGATATTCTTTGCTACATGGGTTCAATTCATAATTTTAAGCCTATTTTTTTCTCATTCAATACTACTATCAAAAATGGGGGGGGGGGGGGGGTTTCACTCAATATTTCCTTATTCACATATGAAAATAAGTGCCTGGGAAAAGCATTTAAATATACTACATTGTCTATACATGTACTCAAACAACTTCTCAGAGTCTGTTCTAGATTTAGACTGAATGTCGGTGCATACAATGACATGCCCACTGACTGATGTAATTTTCATTTATCAAAGATGAACACTATATGGAGAGAGAGAGAGAGAGAGAGAGAGAGAGAGAGAGAGAGAGAGTTAGAGTTGGAACTACTCTTTGTTGACCATTTAGGGGAATGTAAAGATATAAACATGACGCATTTTTGTGAGGGATTTTAAATACATTTGCTATATGAAATATACCATCTGAAGTTAATGTATATATTACTTGACGTGTTTTGCTGTACCCAAGAAAATGATATCCCATTCATGCAACATAAATTTGTATCGTTTAGTACATGTACATTTACCACACTTTATTCAATATGTTTTGTAAATACCCACAGCAGGCAGATATATTTTATTCGTATCATGTACTGTAACATGTATATTGCATACACATGTAAGCAGACCTGTTATATAGTCCTTGGTGTACATAGCATAACAAGTAATTTTATCCGACTCAATCAACGTTTAAAAAAGGAAAAAGAAAATTCAAGAGCCAATTTATTGTCCATATTTCATTTGAATAGGAGGATATCGAACAGCACCTTCGAAAATATGATTGCATTCTACTCAACAACGTTTAACAAATATATTTACACGCATTATTTTCCTCACTCTAATTAACACAAGATTCTTCCGCAAAATGTCTATGACCACGATTAAGTTACATGTAAATGAATAATGTATTTTCAATAGCATGCCAGTTTTCAATAGTCTTTGATATCAATGAGTATTTTGATATAAAAAGTTAAAATTGTAACTTTTAGAAAAATATTCTAGAAGAATCAGGGGACTGTAAATCCTATAACGTCGATGACGTCGTTCCGAAAAAGCGACCGTAGGAAGACAGCGTCTGAGTTAACAATGCAATATTGTAACGTTATATTCTCAATATCAGCAACAAGTAAATGGTACATGTTATATATGAATGAAACGAGAAAATTATCACTTTTCTACCTGCAAAATGTGATCGGTTTTTGAAACGCGGCCAATTTTGGCCAATAACGTCCCTTGTCCTTTTAGTGCTGACAGTTCACAGCTCATTTTCCCCAAAAATCACAAAATGACAACTTTCCTAGAGCTTTCAAAAAATTTGTTCCATTACTAAAGGTTTGAACTTTGCAATTTTGATACATTTCTAAAGTTGAAAATTCTCGTTTAAACTCTAAAATTAATGCTTTCTGACAGCCCTTGCAAAAATATTGAACCTCCAACGATAATATTCAGACGCATGACCACTGACAAAAAACAGTTTTGCATGTCTTCCAGTGAGAGAAAGCGAAAATAGGTAGACCCAGTATTTTGACATACTAAGCGAGAATAACGAGATACAACTCATACGCGAACTAACATTTACGTGTGGATCAGTATAACCGTAACCAAGAGCTACGAGAAACACATGCAGGTCTTTAAATGTGAGTGTTATTTTCATCTGAACACGTCACGCGTTTGTTTAACAGACATTGTTTGGTCAATAGGGATAAGGAATGGTTTCTGTTAGGGAAAGGTTTATAATTTCTTAATTATATGACAAGTAAGTGTGGATCCCTTAAGGGGTATTTAAATAAGTTTCTACATGACAAATTAGTTGTCATTCTAAATCATGTGAGAAAATGTCCGAGTAAGCATGAAGAAACCTTTAAATTCCGGATGATCTTCAAAGCGTAGCTGAGAGCACACTGGTGCGTTCAATGTTATAAATTTACAGTATCAATATGATTTTATCATTTTATTGATACATGATATAAAATACTTGATTAGAATATGAAAATGAGCTGTAGTGTGAATCCTTTTAGCTTTTATCTCTGATAATATACTGCTTTTGAAAACAAGAGCCCCACAGGCCTTATTGGTCACCTGGGTACTAGTGAAAAAGTATCGATACTACTCCCACGGGCTATGAAATCTAGAAAAAAATCCTGTTCTGAACATCTATGCTAAATTCTAATATTCAGCAACGGTATAAAAAAGATGTGTTCTCAAAACACCATTGCCCTCAAAAGTGCATGCACTGATGAAAGGCTTTAAATAATAATTAACATTAAAATATCAAGAGATAAGACAGATTTGGACCCATCCTAAAGTCATAACCCTGGTTTGTAAAATTCACATTTTTTTGTACATCCTTTTCTGCTATTCCTAAGTATGCATTTAGATGCTATACAGTAACAGCAAACTTACACATAAATACTATATACTAAGTTTGGCCTACCTTGGGGTCAGAACCCCTACTCTGAGGATCATTAAATTTATAATTTTGGTAAAGGACTACCATCTCTATCCATTTAGTTTCAATTTAGTATAAATGGCACTAAAGAAGATGTTATTTAAGTGCTTTACACATAAACACTATATATTAAGTTTGGGCCCGCCCTAGGGTTGGAACCCCTACCCTAGGGATCATGAAATTTACAATTTTGGTAGATACTTCCCTGCTCTACATCACCATGCATTTAGTTTTTCTTACATGTGTGCGGTTCTTAAGAAAAAGATATTTTGAAAATTTGTCAATTTTGGGCAGTTTTTGACCCGACCCTAAGGCCCCAGGAGTGAAGGAATCCTGACATTTATAATTTATGTTCCATTGCTCCAAATATGTTTCATACCAAATTTGAAAAGAATTGGAACGATAGTTATCAAGAAGAAGTTTAAAATGTCCATTGTTCACACATTTAATAACTCACCATTTTGGCCCCACCCTAGATGATACCACAAACCCCGATACCAAAAACCCTTACCCCTGGGATCATCAAATTTACAACTTTGGTAAAGGACTATCTGTTCTTTCTAAATAGCTATTGATACTCTCAATTCAGTACCAATAGCACTAAAGATGTTATTTAAGTGTTTTACACATAAACATTATATACCAAGTTTGGCCCCGCCCTGGGGTTAGAATCCCTACCCCGAGGATCATGAAATTTACAATTTTGGTAGAGGCCTTCTTGCTCTACATCACCATGCATTTATTTTTTCTTACACACGTGCGGTTCTTGAGAAGAAGATTTTTGAAAATTGGTCAATTTTGGGCAGTCTTTGGCCCGCCTCTAATGCCCCAGGGTGCTGGAATCCTGAAATTTACATTATATGTCCCCTTTGTCTTAAAGATGATTCATACTAAATTTGAAAAGACTTGGATAGGTGGTTATCAAGAAGAAGTTAAAAATGTTCAATTGTTAATGCACGATGGACGATGCACAACGCACGATGACGGACGACAACCAATTGCAAATAGCTAGCTGTGTCGTAGTTATACGATTCCCTTTACTCAAGGGTTATCATTTTACAAAAAAAGACCATTTTTCCTATATATTACTATGTAATACTTCTGATAATCTAATATGACTCCACCATTTTTGATCCCCTATTGTGATCTCCGTGGTGCCACAATTTGAACAAATTTGAATCTACACTATGTCAGGAAATGACTCCACACTCTTTTTTTCATTACCTCCCCTTTGGATTTAGCATGGTCCTCAATTTTGCACAAACTTGAATCCTCTTTACCTAAGCATGCTTTGAGGCAAGTTTGGCTGCTATCAGCCCTGTGGTGTTTGAGAAGAAGTCGAAAAATGTTAAACGTTAATGAAGAGACGAAAAAACTGATGCTGGACAAAATCTTATCAAAATAGTTCACTTTAGCTTTCAGCTCATGTGAGCTAAAAAGGGTTAACACTGTATGCTCCAGCCATTGCATGAATGAGGCATAAAACATTTTACATAATTTCATTAACACACCTGCCATTTTCTACAGCAATAGAGCTATCCAAATTCTACAGAATGTTAGAATCTCAGGAAAATTATCCTCATCAATCAGCCGGACATCTCAAGTAACTTCTACCCTGTAAAATTATTTTCAACATTAAGTACTAGGTAACCAAAATGATTTCTTCCCACCATTATATTATGCTATTAGAACATGAATGTTTACAAAAAATTCATGTAACAATTCTGAATGTACCAAACTGAGAACAAACCTCAATTTAAAAACATTCATAACACAATATCTAATATCTGTATACATCAAGTCCTATACGACATCAATGAAAAGTTTCTCACCCTCTCACCTCCCAACGTAAAATTTCAGATAATAGTTCTCCATCCCCTCTTGTCTCAACGTAAAGTTCAGAAAATAATTCTCATCCCTTTCACCTCACTACATAAAAAATAGTTCTCCACCCCCTCACCTCCCAATGTAAAGTTCAGAAAATAGTTCTCCATACCTCACCCTCCAACGTAAATTTCAGGAAATAGTTTTCTACCCCCTCGCTTCCCAACGTAAATTTCACAAAACAGTTTTCACCCCTCACCTCCCAACGTAAAGTTCAGAAAATAGTTCTCCTATCATAAGAATATAAGGATTTTCCCCATATGTTCACATATAAAACTTTGATCCCTAATGTGGGCCCATCCTACCTCCACGGTCCATGAATTTTATAAACTTGAATCGGCACTATGTCAGGAGGTTTTCATGTAAATGTAAACTTCTTTGGCCCAATGGTTATTGAGAAGAAAATTTTTAAAGATTTTCGCTTTATATTTGTATATAAAACTTTGATCCCTTATTGTGACTCCACCCTTCTCCTGGGGGCATAATTTAAAAAAAAAACTTGAATTTGCACTATGTCAGGAAGCTTTCTGGTAAATGCAAACTTTTTTGGCGCAATAATTTTTCAGAAGATGATTTTTAACAGATTTTCCCTATACATGTATATTCATCTGTAAAACTTTGATCCCCTATTATGGCCCTATCCTACACTCGAGCACCATAATTTTAACAAACTTGAATTTGCACTATGTCAGGAAGCATTTTCCTGGCACAGTGGTTCTTCATTTTCAAAGATTTTCCCTGTACATTTGAATGTAAAAGTTTGATCCCCTATTGTGGCACTAATTAAACCCCGGGGGCATGATTTTAACTTAATACTTAAAGTTGTACTATGTCAGGAAGCTTTCATGTAAATTTCAGCTCTTCTGGCCCAGTGGTTCCCGACAGGAACATTTTTAAACAACCCCACCCCATCTTCGCATTTTTGTGATTATCTTCCCTTTGAAGGGGACATGGCCCTTCATTTGAACAAACTTGAATCCCCTTTACCCAAGGATGCTTTGTGCCATGATTGGCTGAATATTGGCCAATTGTTTCTGGAGAAGAAGATTTTCAAAAGTCGTCAATGTATTTTCACTATTTCGCTATTAACCCCCCCCCCCCCCCCCTTGGAAAGGGACATGACCCTTCATTTGAACACACTTGAATTCCTTTGTGTCAGGTTTGATAAAAATTGGCCCAGTGGTTCTGGAGAAGAAGAGTTTTTAAAGATGTTAATGTAGTTTCACTATTTTGCTATTATCTTTCCTTAGAGAAGGGTGTGATTCTTCATTTGAACAAACTTGAATTCCCTTTACCCAAGGATGCTTTGTGCCAAGCTTGGTTGAAATTGGCCCACTGGTTCTGGAGCAGAAGATGAACATGTGAACAGTTTATGATGACCTCTACGACAATGATGACGGACAATGGACAAGTTCCGGTATGAAAAAAATGGCCCCAATGTACATTATTTCAGCCCAATAAATTTCAGAATGTCTCCACCATTTTACCATAAATGGGGTCATTGGCCTGTTGTGTTTGTCCTTCCCAGGCACCGATGACCCTAATCATATTCCCTGGAGCCAGACTTCAAACAATTTACAATTGTCAGGAAGGTTTCACATGACTTATAGAGGTTTCGTCATTTCTAGCTCCGTCGTTATGGAGACGATTCTTAAATGACTTTATGCTATCTTTTTTTCATTTGTTGATTATCTAACCTTTGAAGGTCCTTCATTTAACCCCCATTCTCAGTTAATGTGTGCAAACTTCAAGATGTTTTCCAACTACAGGACATGCGATAACTTTGTATTCCCTCATACCAAAGCAATTCTGAAACCTTTTTTCAAAGCCCTCCAAAGATAGTTTCAGCACATTTTCCTCTTAAAAGTCTAGAAATTTACATTATCTAAATGCGCAATAAATAACAAAATTATTGTAAACATCATTCAGTTTTGTGTTGTTCAATATTTTATCACATTTTAATGAAAGTAATGTACAATTCTAATTTGAACAGAATTTGACAAAAATAACAGATACGTCATGCCTCATTTCATTTACACAGCAGTGTCTGCACTCGTGGTGTTCTAAACATATAACACACACGTAACGTATATTTCACGTTTCCGTACTTAATTTTGGTATATATGTTCCGTCATTATTTCCGCTCTGCTGAGTGACATTTTCTGCAAATCTGAATAAAAATGAAATTCTGTATATGGGACTATTATAATCATTAGATTGCTGACAATAATTTATATCTATTGACCAGACAGCATCATCGTTTTTCAAAGGGAAGGGGGGGGGGGGGTCGGATTTACAAGTTGAAAGTTTTGGCTTCTTCACAGGCAGAAAAAATAAGTATATATATATATATATATATATATATATATATATATATATATATATATTTATTTATTTATTTATTTAGTTATAAAGAAAGAAAGTCAACAAAATAAAAAGCTGTTTAGATCAATCTTCAAAATCCGAACTCATACTTAAATCGAAGGGGATGGAGTCTTTTTCTGTTAATGCTCTATCATCTTTATCCAAAACTCTCAAGCGAACAATACATTCTTCTAATTCTCTATTAATGTTTAAGATATTTTTAATATGCATCGTAAAATAAATAATGGTCAAAAAGGGGCAGCCCCACCCCCCCACCCCCCCCCCCCCCCAACTTCTTGATTCTACGTATTTAATAGTATAAATCTAAAGTAAAATAGTAACGGGTTCTCCTTCCAGAGAGTTGCATAGTAATGTTGATTGTACGTTTATGTTGCAAATGAATTCCGTCCGTTACCAACATGACTATGGAGTTCTTTTTTACCAATCATTTGCTATATATCGAATTTGTATATGATTTGAGAGGATCACATATATTGATTCTGAGCAACATCAGAATTGCATTGTTGCTTAAAAATTCAAACGTTAACGTCATTTCATATTTTTTTATATTCGATTACAAATACGCAAAATGCATTATACAATTTTCACCATGCATATTGTGAAGTTAATTTTCATTTTGTTAGTTTTTTGTGGTATTGTCTGTAAATAGTTGTTTATGCTTGTAAGGTATTTCCGTAGCTGGAGTGTTGGTCGATAAGGCTATTTTTAGCATACCGGTTTGGTCAGTCAGAGTAGCGGCTGTTTGTCAAGCGTGCGGCCACGTTTTCATGCTGTCCAGCAGGGGTCATTTCTTGGCGAATTTCAGAAGTTAGTCTGGGTAATGGGTAGCCAGAGAGACAAACATTTTACTGTGTGGGCATAGGTTTTCTCCAGCCGGTAAGCTATTTTTGTGTGAAAATATTTGCGAGGTTTCGGGTAAATTTTCTCGTGTATTGTGTTTTCCATTTTGTTGTTACCCAAGTCACTTTGTGTATAGGTTTTAGGTTAAGTTATTGCTATTTCAGTGCAGAGGGGATTTAAGAAGCTATCTGGGCCATCTCAGTCAGTACTCTCAGCGTTTCAGTAGGTGCTCGGCGTGGGAATCAGAACACGTGAGACAGTGCTGTATGCACATGGGTGTTCCACGTGGTGGACTTGGCAATTATTTTGTGGGCCTAGTGTTGCCATTAGTTCGAAGTCGACGTTATACCCAGTATTGTTGTTCAGTGAGAGACCTGTGAGTCTGGGACTGGAAGCGGAGGGGCTGTTCGCGCTGTATGGAGGCCTGGTGGTGCCAAGTGTGACGTGGCGTTAAATTGAATTGTGCTGAGTAGCCAAACTTTCATATTGTGTTTCAGTAAACTAACATTTTATCAAAAAGGAATTTGAGAAATTTGTATAAAACGTAATTTACTACTGTTTAACTTTTTCTGTAGTTAGCGGAATTAGCGACCATTCGAACCATTACGTAATACATTTATTACCAGTTATATTTTCAGCCTGGAATGACATACTTGTTGTATTAACTATTGAGTTGTCTTGACAGTTATACGTTATATTGATTGTCAATATTGCCAGGTTTATTATACCAATTTATATTTCTTTCTCGGTGAGAGAGTATGGGTGTGTGAATGTGAAAGTGTGATTTCTTTGTTTTTCAAACATCTCTATATTTCTTATCTTATTGCTAAATAAATTTTCTTTTTATTTATTCTCTGATTTATCATTTTCTCTACTCCTACACAAAATCCAAAAGAACTTCATTACACATATATTG
This sequence comes from Ostrea edulis, assembly GCF_947568905.1. Taxonomy (NCBI): domain Eukaryota; kingdom Metazoa; phylum Mollusca; class Bivalvia; order Ostreida; family Ostreidae; genus Ostrea; species Ostrea edulis. Next base: position 5,839,810 of record NC_079166.1, read on the forward strand.
TTTTGAAAACATGAGGTAACGTACGTTTCATTCTTATCCGTGCATATGTTAAGAGAACACGATATAAAAATTCGGATAATGTCAATAAAAAGTATCATATCTATATACTTTTATTATATATACTAAGAAACTATCTTAGCGAAGAAACTAATCTGTAGGCAGAAAATTAAAGGCTATATCATCTTAATGTTGAAACCTATGGATCGGAGACATGACTTTAGAAGATCAGTCAAATACATGATAAAACTTCTTATTTTTTGTCTCACTCATACAATCTAACTTTATTTAAAAAGCAAACATAATGCTGTTGTGTGTAAATTTTGTATCACTGATACTAAAATGAAATATACCTGCTCTGGCGACAGTAACGTACGTTTCATTTCTGTACATACCGGAAGTCCTTACTATATCATGTTTACCTATCAATGGGTAAATATATGTTAATTTCCATGGAAAATGTTCTACGACTTTTAAGAAATAATAACATTTCATGAAGCATTAGTAATAATCAAAATAAACGTCGGCGACATTAATGCACACATTAACTGAGAATGAGTGTTAAACGATTTTTAATCCTTTAACGGTACTAAGTTTAGTTGAAATTGGGCTATGTGATTGTAGAGAATTTGAAAATAAGTTCACAGACAGATGGACAACAGACAATGGATGAGCAGAAAAGCCCACTTAAGCTTCTAGCTCAAACAAGCTAAAAAAATTGAAATTTTACCAGCTTCATACAACAGTCTGTCTCCAAAAATGGATCAGATGCTAAGAGAACCTCTGTCTGCTTTTAAGAGATACCGGTAGGAACTGCTCCTACTGCAGGGTGTCACCATCTCATGAGGCCCAGGGAGCTGAAAAACCAAAGTGACAATGAGTGCTGGAACGACCAGAAATCAGACAGGTACTAGTAAATGAAAGATTGAACACATTAAAATCCTCATGAATTTTGTAAAAAGAAGCCAGCTTGTTATCTTCTAAACAGGAGACTCACTGGCCTTATCGGTCACCTGAACATTGGTTATGTGTAACAATAAGGATACAAAGGCAATAATAATTTTCCTATATTGATCCTGTTTTAGAGCCTGACCCTGACAGAGGGGCAATGGAATTTACATTCTAATTTCTGGGTATATTTAGGTCTTCATTTGAATGGCCTGGGTCTTTCCAATTGGGAAAAAGAATGGCATTTGTTTGAACTTGGGAGAAGTGTTTTACACAAAGAGGTAGGGAGAAAACCAATCCAGAGTGAATTAAGGTAGAGCTGGATTCTTTCTGACTTTCAATTTGGTTAAAGCTTACCTCATTCAAATAAGCAAAGGCCAAAATATTAGGTTTACATAGTAATTTTGAGGCAAAAATTGTAATCTATGGGCCAGTGAATATTTATGAACAATTAGGCTACCCTGCTTTGATTCATTTTGATTGTTTGGGAATTGCAATGTACAAAATGGCAAAATACCCGTTTTTTGCATGGGAATGAAACCTTATTTCAGTCCACTAAAGACCCTAAAATTCCTAAAATTAGAGGGCATTTCATACATTCATAATGCATTCAGATGGTGGACAATGCATCCCATCTTAAGACAGACATACATACATTGCTGTTCCGTAATACGTCCTACCTACAAACGGACTTACAGACATTAATGTACATATGTACCATGGTATGCCCCGTCTACAGACAGACGTTCAGACATTATTATACCATAATGCGTCCCATCTACAGACATTGATATACGATAATACATCCCATCTACAGGTAGACATACTGACATTGTTGTACCATAATACATCGCATCTACAGACAGACATACAGATATTGCTGTACTATGTTTCATCTATAGACAGACAAACAGACATTGCTGTACTATGATATGTCTCATCTACAGATAGACATATATACATTACTGTACTATGTTTTATCTACAGACAGACATACAAACATTGCTGTAACATGATGTTTCCCATCTGCAGATAGACATTGCTGTACCATAATATGTCTCATCTAAAGACAGGTATATAACATGTTGAATATTGATAATGCACGACAGACGAAACACAATGATGGATGCTCTTCGGATCAAGTTACTGTAGTAATGATAAATTTATTATATACCCTCTTATGTATTTTTAATCCACATTTATAAGATAATAAATGTAATCCAAATTATTAAAAACACAGACATACCATGAAATTATGTTTTGTGTACGCAGTTTTGTTTTGTGACGCGGTCAACATTTTCCACAAATAACGTTGCGTTGTTGCATTGTGACGTCATTGTGACGGCATCAGTTTCAGAGGATACTGATACGGAATCAGAAAACCACAGTGTGGTGATCCGGAAAACCGGATCACACGCCGTGAAATCCACAGTATCAACGGACGATACATTGATGGGTATATAATAAATATTGATAGTATCTTTATTTGATAAGCATAAACATCACCGTGATTATATAGAACATATAGTAGAAGTAACGTAATGAGCATAAAAAAAATTGCAAACTGTTGCAAAAGGCCACCCTAAACCAGTAATAAAACACTGAAACTGTTTTACCTGAGTATGACGGTACATAAGTCCATTTCAGAAAATTTGGTTTAAGGTGGCCCTCTTGTTGAAAATGGATAAAATATGAAAAAAATCGTTCTCAAAAATTACCTTGAGATATAGCAGCCTGTCAAACATTAAACTTTTAAACTTACATGCCTGGGCCCGGTTTTTCGAAAGCTGGTTAACTTTAACACAGTGGTTAAGTTTAACGCAGTGTTAACTCCTAACCAAGTGATTAGCTAGCACAATGGTTAAATTCTGTTTTCCGAAAGCAATTTAACACATGGGTTAGTTAACACTGTGTTAACCGAGTTAACCACTTGCTAATCATTTGTTTACCCATAATGCACATTTACTTCCTATGTAAACAATACGAATACAGGAGTAAATAAAAGTCTTGTTTGTGATACCTGATGAAATGTTCATGTATTGGTTAGTTGCAAAATACATGATAGTGACTGTGGGCCATGTACTTATACTTGTATAAATGCATTCATTAGTCTATTCAATTTGAATAATCATAGAGGTATTAGAACCTTATATAATGATGTATACTAGGCCTAAGCCTAGTTGAGAAAAAACGGCGCTTATGTTATAGAAATCAGGCTCATTGCATAGTTTATCAAAGTAGGGGTTTATGGGGAGTCGGACAAGTTGATTTCACAATTGTCTGAAAATACTTGACAAGCCAAAACAAAATAATATCCCCTAAAATGAGTTGTTCTGTACGGACCGAACCTAAAATCCTAAGTTGCCTGATGGGGGGGGGGGAGGGGGGGGGGGTCATCCTTTACCAGTAAAATATACGTGTTCAGTTCGAGCTTACATTTCAACTACCAATCACTGGTGCTATGATATGAAAAAACCAGATAAGGGGGCTGTCAGACTTTGTATGTAAAAATAACAGTAAACGTATGTTGTCAGAAATGAGAGCCGGGTGGGGTGCTATATGTCTTGAAAATTAATATACGCAATAAAATATATGGTTTTCTATATTGTTGAATTCTTAATTTGACAATATTTATGAGAGGGGTTCATATAAGTGAAAATATGATATGAGTTTTATTGACATCTCCCCTCCCTATTGGAAGTTTATGCCGAAAGTATATATATATATATAAGCACTAAAGTTCCAACAACACCCGATACCTCAGAGTGTCGGATCCACAACATGGATACAAGGTCACTAAAATGACCAACGACACGAAGAACTGGTTGTATATATATACATCAAAATAGTTTAATTTTAGTTTTGCATTATACCTACGACACAGCGTGAATATGATATGCTGAATTTTATTACCGATCATTTTACTACTGTTACATTTTAATGAATCTCCAGGAATATATAATCGGCGCGACTAGATATCATGTTAAACAGCATACAATTATATCCAGCATTTATAGCTATATTGTAAGGCAACTGGCAGGAATATCGCTGTCCACCATGGAAGTATGGTAAACATTTTTCTGTGGCCGCTTCTAATATCTATAATAGCATTTTATAGAACAAATAAACATAATGTCAAATATCGTCAGTAGTTTTTTCATTTTATTAAACTTTTGCATGCTATGAGAGGTAAACCCTATTTATGATCGTCATTATGCAATTTGTGGATAGGAAGACATTGCAACACTTGTGCATTCATTACACGAGTTGTCCATTTCCATATCATCATATGTTATGTAGCAACCCATCCAAGTCTTCAGTAGAGATGTGAATTACACTGGTTTCGCTTTTCAGGATGATACATTATGTATGCTAAAAATATACAATCAATAGCATCGTTTTAACTCATATGCATTATTTTCTTAGAAAAAATATAATTCCCGGCAAACGGCAAAATTTATGTTTACAGTTTAATATTTGCACACATTTACCTAATTATATAATGCTAAAACAAGAGAATTGATAACATAGATATTGATATTCAAATACCTATACTTAGGTAAAATGCTGTCTGACTTGTTTCATACTGATTTTAGGCCATTTTTCACATACTGACTTTGGCTACCGATTGCTCCGCTTACCTTATCATTAAGGATTGCAGAGACTATTGCTGGTCTAAAGGGGGTGCTTACCTCTCCCAGGCCCTGAACCGATCACCGGTGTCTCCAAGTGTCTGTGTCTATCATGTCTCTCTTTTGTATTTTTTAAAGTATTTATGAGATTGTTATGTTCCCGTTTTCCTTTTACAATGTTTCTATCCAAGACAAATGTTCTCTTCAGTGAATGAAAATGCAAGGAGATGAAATCTGCTCAATTTTATATTCAACGCTCCGAATATGATATCAAATATGTTGGATATATGAAGGTTTGATCGAAATGCACGGAAAAGAACATTTGCAAGCAAATATACAGTGCTTAGACATGAAATTAAATATCCTAAAATATAGAAAATTTCAAATCTATTTATAGTGCATACCACTTGTATGTTAAATATCCTAAAATATAGAAAATTTCAAATCTATTTATAGTGCATACCACTTGGATGTAATTCTGTGGATGTGGTAATCATTTTTGTAGACCTAATGTTGTGCTGAAATGACTCATTTTCTGTGTAACAAGTTTGTTTTTTAAAATCGCTCAGTAATTAACGGATCGATGATGTCATACGTGCACTGGTGAAGTAAATATAAAGAGAAGGATCTTGATAATTCGACAGATTGATTACACAGCACAAGAGGAATATCACAAGAAGATGGATACTTCTCTACAACATTTAATGTTTGGATTTCTTACTGTAGATTGATTGTTTGTATGTAATTGGTGTCAATGATATACCATGTACATATGATGATATAATCCAGATACTCGTATGTCAAACAAGTGAATATTACATATGCTAAACATAAATTTAAGAAAATCATGATAATAATATGTGTAATGCGAAGATAACGCGGACAGTGATCAATCTCATAACTCCTATAAACAATACATAATAGATAGTTGGGCAAACACGGACCCCTGGGTATACTGGAGATGGGATAACATACCTGGGAGGAGTAAGCATCTTCTGTCTTAAACTTCAAAAATTCTCTTTACAGGATTACAATCCTTACTTTGAGGGTGACACTGGTCTTAATGGTTCTATTGACTGAACTGTGTGCAAAGGAAACCCCACAGGATTTCATCATTAGATACAAGAAGTACAACACCGTCTGTCAAAGACTAGGATACGAAAAAAGAAGTTGCAAAGAAAGAAAACAAGGTATGGTAATCAATTTTACATCGTAGAAAAATGCATTTGCACATATGTTTATTACATATTTTGTGTATAAATATAATTGATTTCCTAATTAGAATATGCGAATAAACAATTAAACAAGGAACACTGAATTACCCCAATGAATATTTTTACTTTGAGCTATTGTATGTAATTTCTTTATCTTGGTGCGTTACACACTGCTGAATCTGTATATTAACAGGAGTCATTTCTAATATAATTTAATGAATACTTTTCCATTGAGCAATCCCATGAAATTTTATAACTTAATGTTTTACACAGTTGAATATGTTTATGAACAGGAATCATTGCTTTCCACGCACGACTGTCCTCCACTCTACACAATCTCGGCAGCAATGCTGTTGTAGTATTTGGAAAAGTAACTTTAAACTCTGGATCCACCTACAACGGTAACAAAGGAATATTCACAGCACCGACAGATGGCATCTACTCCTTCACGTGGACCATTTTGACTGCGGCTGGGTCTCATTTTCACTCAGAAATCGTCGTCAATGGAAATGTAGTTGGCTATAATAATGCTAACGGTATAAGCGTCAGTCGTCAATACGAGTCTTCCTCATCAACGGCAGTTATTAGAATGAAGAAGAATGACAAGGTCTGGATAAGGACACATGGTAATCATGGGAGAGAGGCACAGGGAGACTGGTCGTCATTTTCTGGGTTTCAATTGTAGACATTGAAATACTTGGGAAAATAAAGGAATTAAATACCTTGTCATTTCTTTGATTTCGTATAGTATATCACAAGATGCTTTCAACTATTATTGAATACATCTTATCAAAAGACATTGCATCATTTGCCATTTTAGGGGTAACCCCCCTTCCCTTTTGGGGAGGGATGACTTGAAGTGTCAAAAATAGCTCGCATTACCCTTGAAAATGGTGAGGACAGCCCATGCCATAAAGTATTGAAATAATGGGTACTAGGGATGTGTAATTTTACCAGAATATCGGTATATCGAGATGCAAGGTGAAGATAACGAACAGTGATCAATTTCATAACTCCTACAAGCAATACAAAATAGATAGTTGGGCAAACACGGACCCCTGGACACACCAGAGGTGGGATCAGGTGCCTAGGAGGAGTAAGCATCCCCTGTTGACCGGTCACACCCGCCGTGAGCCCAATATCCTGATCAGGTAAACGGAGTTATCCGCAGTCAAAATCAGTGTGCCAAGAACGGCTTAACAATCGGTATGAAAAACGTGATAATTCGTCCCACTTTACGTATCGCGATACGGCGGAGTGAAAAATCGGTATTTTTTTTACATATTTATGTAGCAATATTTTATTATCACCTACAAATTGTGTTGATATCTCTCAACTGATTCGATACGCAAGAGCTTACTCTTCGCATGGTCAGTTTTTAAATCGAAGCAAGCTACTGAAAAACAAGTTGATGGTACAGGGGTTTCAACAGTCTCCATTAAACTCACCATTTTGCAAATTCTATGGCCGTTATAACGAGCTAGTTAGTCAATACAACCAATCATTGAGTCAAATGTTGTTTGACGTGTTTCATACCGATTCTTAGACCGTTTTTAACACACTGATTTTGACTGTGGATAACTACGTTTACCTGATATGGGGTTCACGGCGGGTGTGACCAGTCGACAGGGGATGCTTACTCCTCCTAGGTACCTGATCCCACCTCGGGCGTGTAAAGGGGTCCGTGTTTGCCCAATCATCTATTTTGTATCCCTTGATTGATCAATGCTTGTTATTTTCACCTTTCAAATATGAATTCCGGGAAAGTTACGTTGATGCGTTAGGTAGTAAACTAACTGTTACAGGAAGTAACAACAAATAAAAACATCCGTTCGAACATGGTAAAAACGCGTACGAATTTGATCATCATCACATACTGTGAGTCATTTGATGATTATTTGATCTTGGTTATCTTTTGTTATTTGTTTTATTACCGTTACTTGTAGAGAATAAAAGTTTGAAATCAACTGAATTTGGCTTTTTGGCGCTTTAACACTATATATCTTGTTGTGGCCTTCAATTCGACATTTAGATATATCGATAATGTTTTGTCTATTAACAATAATAACTTTCATTCATATCTCGATTTGAGAGCTTGTTCTGCGTATGGTCAGTTTTTAATCGAGGTACGCTACTGACAAACAAGGTGATGGTACAGCGGTTTCAATAGCCTCGATTGAAGTCAGAATTTTGCAAATTCTTTGCTCGTTATAACGATCTAGTTCGTCAATACAACCTATCATTGGGTAAAATGCTGTCTGACGTGTTTCATACCGATTGTTAAGCCGTTCTTGGTACACTGATTTTGACTACTTAAAACTCCGTTTGCCTAATCAAGATATAGGACTCATGGCAGGTGTGACCGGTCAACAGGGGATTATTAGTCCTCCAAGGCACCTGATCCCACCTCTGGTGTGTCCAGGGGTCCGTGTTTGCCCAACTATGTATTTTGTATTGCTTATAGGAGTTATGAGATTGATCACTGTTGGTTATCGTCACCTTTCATACCTAAAACAGGTGCAGATATTGTTGACCTCAATATCACAATGCAATACTGCGAACGATATGGCATGACATGATATCGATATGAAATGTGTACAGTAGTCTTAAATTTGTTGTCTTCAGGAAAGACGGGGTTAATCTTTCCGATGAAGGTATAACTGCTGCCTTTAAAGTCCTGAACAAAAAACGTGGTTGATCCCATTCATGTCCATGCTGTTGCCTATCATTTATGTGGAAAACATAGAGAGATTTCGCGCTTCTTCAGACACAGAGGGAACGTGGGGTACTAGAATAGTGACGATGTAGGATATTGGACCACATTTTTCAGTACAAGGTTAATGGCAATGAAAGTTAACATGTTTACAACCCTATACAATTTCTGATAACTCTAAATCTTTCTTTTACATAGCAATATTTACAATAAATGCAATAAATTCAGTTATAATTGATGTTGTAATGAACAGTTTTCAATTTGTGTAAAGGACTGAAATGACATTAAATTCTCGATAAGTAAGTATTGCAAAGGCGACACAAATGTACATAATTCAAAAACTGGTTCAGTATTCATTTGCAAAAAATGCTAAATTTAAGATATCAACAAATCTAATATCTAAGAATGATATACTCGCAGAAAAAGGGAAACTATGCAGTTTAGTAATTCATCTACAGATTCATCTAAAATATTTTATATTGCATTATGTTCATCATTATTTGATATGATGCATTGCTTTTCAATTCAAACATAAAATCCCGGGATAGCATCTTTATGGTTGATACACAAAGCCACTGGAAAAAGTGGGGGTGCAAAAATTTGCAATAAAGAAAGAAACAAAGCGTCCAGTTTAGTAGGGGGTTGGCTTTTGACGTAAACATTGTTCCATTTCATGAAGAGGTAAATATTAAAACAGTAATCAATCTTATAACCCCTATAAGGAATGCAGAACAAAAAAGATTTGGGCAAACACAGACCTCTGGATATTCCTCATATAGGATAATGTGCTTTGGGGAGTAAGCATCCCTTGTCGACCGGTCACATCCAAACATGGGCTATAGACTATAAATCCGGTGAGTTTGCAGTCCAGGCTGGTAAATTCACGTTTTGCTGCTATAGATAGTCACTAACAACGCGTGCGGTCAGGCGTTGTCCTTATGCAGAGTGACATTACGCTGGTTGTAGTGAATAAATGGAATCATTTGCTGACGTACAATCTCGTCATTATATTGTACGCATTGAATACTCTTAGTGAATGCAAGGAATTCTTATCGATGTCTAACCAATTGCCGATTAGGGTCGAAACTCGAGAAAAGAGTACTGTGGCCATTAAGGCGAATCAAGCGCGATACTTAACTAATGGAGTACTCAAACACGTGTTCAGTATATTAAATCACGCCTTCAAGCATAAATAGAGACCGCAAAATATTTTATTTATGTTTATATTTAACTTAAACAGTTTTTTTCCGCTTGTATAGTTAAATGACTTCCAAAGGCGAACATAGACATAGTTTTTCATTGCATATTCTTGACAACTGTGAAACGTGCTTGCATGATATTACCAATGACTGATAACTACTAATATATGTATGAAAGAAATGTATTTCTTCCAGGAGTCATGAGATTGATAACTGTTCGTTGTATCCAGCTTTCACAGGGTGGGTAAAGATGCTGGACTATCGGCTTATATCTCTATTTCGGTCAAATACAGAGGCATAATGACCTTGCATTAAGTCATCAGATAATAGGGGATATAAATTACTATTCAAAATAGTTTCTCTTTTGCTCCCCATCTGCTTCGTATTTAGATATTTTATTGAAAATAGATGTTTACGGCTCAACTTTATGACAGACGGGATAGTTTCTGCTTCTTCATTGTCACTTACCCATATTTATGTAGCAATACTCCATTATCCCCTCCTTATGGTGTTCATGTCGCTTAACTGATTCGATACGCAAAAACTTAAGTTTGTTCTGCGTATGATCAGATTTTAAATTGAGGCAATTGATACTGACAAACAAGTTCATGTTATAGGGGAGTCAACAGTCTCCCTTAAACTCAGTATTTTGCAAATTATATGGTCATTATAATGATGACGTTTCTCAAGACAACCAAGCATTGGGGTGTCTGATGTGTTTCATACCGACTGTTAGGCTGTTCTTGACACACTGATTTTGACTAGGGAATATTTATTTTCTTGATCAAGATAGGGGACTCACGGTGACTGGTCGACAGGGGATGCTTACTCCTCCTAGGCACATAATCCCACCTCTGGTGTGTCTAGGGGTCCGTGTTTGTCCAATTCTCTATTTTGTATTCCTCATGCGAGTTATGGGATTGATCACTATTCGTTATCTTCACCTGTCATACTGCTGACGATCAGCACCACCTACTGGACTGAATATCTAGCAAGAGAAATAGTGCCTCATATGATAGTAGTAGGTTTTTGACTAAGGAAGTTATGAAATGACTTGTTATGTCTGAGCTTTATCCAGTATGTGTTTGGCAAGAAAATCCCATTTTGTGTAATCTAAGGAAAAACACACAGAAATTCAATATGACATTTTTGTAGATTCAATGAAAATAAGTTCCTTTCCGATTCGAAAACTCCTGGATTCGACCAAATCCAACAATACCGTGATCGATTTAGACAAATTGTATATTTTATTGAATGCAGTATCAATTGCTAATGCTAAAATGAAAACAAAATAAACTTAATAAGACATTCATCATGAATGGCAATTACCAAATGTTACTGTATGTCGTATAAAACGTGATGCATACTTTATAATTAATTACATGAAAACTCATAATTTTTTTATGGAGAAATAAATTTACATGTACCTCACTTATCGAAACAGCAAAGACGTGCGACTGAAAAGATAACTCAAAGTGAAATGTGGCAATACATTATATTTAATGGTTAATTATTTCTCTCCAGACAATAATATGTTTGATAATCATTTGTCTCGAAAAAATATTCCTCTGACTTACCGACATAATCTTTTGACCTTAGAGGAATGACTATGGATGTAAAAAACAAAACTCATTAAAGGAAACATGGTTTGGATTTCTCATTTTACGTCAACTTTATGTGAAGAAATCTGTTGGAGTTGATGTTTCTACTCTATGTATCCCGAAACTCTGCTGGCAAAATTAGCGAACCAATAAAATATTTCTTTCATACCAGTTTTAACTCAACCATCTTCCGCAATTTACAGATAAGGAGAAACGTCTGACCCCGGAAATTACATACCAGTCTTCATTCTATCAATTTTATCAAATGTTATTGAAGAATGTTATAAACTGATCACTAGAAATGTATTTATTGGTAATATCAATGGACGTAGTTTCTATACCCAAACCTTTGATACTTTGACTTGTAAATCTTCTAACGTTGTCTAAGCTATTGAGCGTGACCTGTGTGGCTTAATTCATGTGGAAGAAACTAAGAGTTCACTTAATAAAAGAAGATCAGGGCACACATTGTAAATAATGGTGGTAACTAACTTCTTTGCAAGCATTTTTATTCACCGGAACACTCCATCTTGTCCGTGAAGGTAAGGGGTTTGGGCGAGAAATGCCATCATACAAATAATCCAACATTAAGTACCTCTTTTCGTAGACAACGTGAAGATCACTAGACCAGGACTCTAGCTACTGTTTTTCCACATGAAAGTAATGGTAATGTGCATGATGTGGGAAAGGAGTAGGTACGGTTTTGACCAAACTCTGCCCGGCGTTTATGGAGGAAAATTATTTTGCGTTACAGATATTTTCCTGTCAAATTCCTAAAAGAGTAACTTATAGCAACTATCAAAAGCATATGTAAATCAACTCATCTACGCGCATGCGTAGCACATAATCAAATAAAGTAAGGGCTTTCAGGCTATTTGTGGTGTTTTCATGGTTTTTGTATCGATAAACTTGTGAAATTGAAAACCTCTTCCCTCGTCGCCCGGAATAATTTTTCTATGGATTAAAAATTTACTAAATAACTTACAATTCTTCTTAGTTTCATCCCGGACGACGATGGAAGAGAGGTTAAAATATCAGCTGAAGGATGCTAACAAATTCGCTACACCCAAAGTCAATAAAAGCGTGCAATTGAGGGTTTCAAAATCATGGTTTATCGACCATTCAAAATATATATGGTAACATGCGTTTATTAATGGTAAATATCTGTCGAACACTCACCTCAAATTGTTTCAAGTTAAGTTGGGCAAAAGTGGATACACTGACATTAAAGTGCGCAAACCTAGTGTTGGGGTGTACCAGCGTTGTATCGCTCAGTTGTACAGTACCGAACACATTGACGATTTTTTGTGGAGAAGTCTGATAGTGGTGAGTGAGAGTGTGTGTGAATATGTGCATGAGAGACGGTCTGTTTGAGGCATGGTATATTTATGAGAGAGAGAGAGAGAGAGAGAGAGAGAGAGAGAGAGAGAGAGAGAGAGAGAGAGAGAGAGAGAGAGAGAGAGAGATGTCAATAAATCGAACTTCTTTACAATTTCAAAAGAAAGAAATTGCGTTGTAAATAAAACCGACGGGGCTTTTATTACTTCGCATTGGGATGGTTTTAGAGGGAGTGCTTCACGATTTCAAGTTAAGTTGGGCAAAAGTGGATACAATGACATTAAAGTGCGCAAACCAAGTGTTGGGGTGTACCAGCGTTGTATCGCTCAGTTGTACAGTACCGAACACATTGACGATTTTTTGTGGAGAAGTCTGATAGTGGTGAGTGAGAGTGTGTGTGAATATGTATATGAGAGATGGTCTGTTTGAGGCATGGTATATTTATGAGAGAGAGAGAGAGAGAGAGAGAGAGAGAGAGAGAGAGAGAGAGAGTATTTTGACTTAAAACGTTTTTCATGTTTTGTTTGTTTATTTTACGTCCTTTCGAGAACTTTTCTCTCAAATTGAGAAATCATCAGCTGTATGTGAAGTACCACATATAAAACCTATGATTAGCACTTAAGGCTATAGCATTGATATTTTTTTAACGTGCCAATACCTGTTGTGAAACAGAACCTCCTTTTTAAAGGTCACGAAAAGCTGAAGATATCGAATAGTGATGAATTAGAATTTGCATAATTTCTATACAGAATACAAAATAAAGAGTAGGGCAAACACGGACCCCTGGACACAGTCGAGGTGGCATCAGGTGCCTATCTGAAAGATCCGTGATTCTCACTTTTGTCGAGTGTTTGTCGAAGAGCACATGTATGTCTACGTCTTAGGTTCGACGTGGCATGTCATGAGCGGGTTTCGAACACACTATACCTCCCGGTTACAAAGCGAGTGCCCTACCACTGATAACCGTATCATAATTATCTTCCCTTTGAAGTTGTGTTTCTAGTTTCTCAGAAACATTGCGTTTTTTTCCTGAGTATACCTATGAAATGATATTTTGCTCCAACTTAATACCACACATATAGTATTGAGAATATACATATATGGAATATTGTGTATGCCAATTAAAAACAAATACCGATGAATTCTATCGTGTTCCGATTCGTGAAGAATTACACTGGTGATAACCCAAACTTCGCATAAAATTCAGTGATTTGAATTCGAGCTGCCTTTGATGTCATCATTTTTTTCCGAATGCACGCGAGACTCTAACAAATATTTTTAAAAAATCTTAAAATTCACCACAATAAAGGAAGTTGGAGACAGAAATAAGAAATCACTATTACCAGTATATAGATGTTTCTTTAATTAATTTTGTGTTCAAACCATTATATTTCTGCACCAGAAAAGTTTTCCGCGAATACCTGCAGTTTTTGCCCCTGTGCGGCATATCTGATATGGTTTCAATTTCCATTTATTACCCATTTAAATCAGTACAAAAACCAATAATTTCGCATCTATTAAGAATTAATACTTCTATGTGTGATACAGTTTTTATTTCCTACTCAAAACATCGCTTGGGGAGAACTCTCGTATATTACGTCAAAATCAACATCAAAGGTGACGTCGTCAGGTTAATATAAAGTGTTCCGTTTAATATATTACAGCTACTATTGTAGATAAAGAATAACAATGCCCATTTTCATAAATGGAACATTCTCAAATACCAGATTTAGTATTTTGGTGAATGTCCTTGACAGGGCAGATTTTGGCTAAAACCATACCTTGTTCTTTGACTAGTCAACAAGTAAATAACGTGAATGTGATGGTACTCTTTCCCAATATTCCAAGACGGAAACGCAGTAATGGTCATCATTCATATCAAAAACCAAGTATAAATAATGTCACGTTTAATTCACTTTACCTTACGTCATCAGACAATTAGGTCCACATCATATTCGCACAGAACTTTACTCTGTTCCATTGAGAGTTTACATACGTTATTTCAAGAAATCACAGGTAGTCTATACTTGGATTTTTCACCTGGATTTAGACTGAACTCTATGAGTATGGATGTTGTTAATCATAAGCTCTTCAAACTACCATGGATCATGAATGACATTCCATCCAAATCATACCGCCAGTTCCTTAAACTCAAATTTACAAGGAATATATGCCGTCGACATAAGTAACATTCTTCGTTATAAAAGAGTTCCAATTTATTTCAAATCCCAGTATACACCCAGTATTTCCTACTAAAATACTTCTACTATTGCATCCAAACTTTCAAATTATAAACAAAGTTCGCAATGACCAGATATAGACCATCTTATACGTAATCCACCTACGTGTGTGTGTTGTTGTTCTTCATATTTCAATTATACTCCAGCTGGACATGTCATTAATGGTGACGTTGATATAGTTGAAAATGAGGACCTCAAATTACTTATTCTAAAAGGTCCTAAATACAGAGAACATCAGTCTTTGAATTGGCCACAGAGTTCCATCTCTATTATGAATTCTGTTGAGGATTATGCCAGACGATGTAATATATATGAAAAAAGAACTTGATATATTGTCAGAATGCAATAAAAGTATACGTGGAATTAGCTGCAGAACTGTAGCTCTAAAAAAAAAATATGTTGACAGACCGGAGAGCTTCAGTGCCACTCATAGTAAAAACTGTATATTTATTGTGCACGAAAAGCTTAGCTCGGTTCTAGGTTTATTTCTCCAACTTCATACACGAGCTACCCAAAAGCACGAAAAGAAAAAAAAATCTTCAGACATTTATCAACTACTCTCGTTCCTTTACTAACCTTACAAATGTTTTAAATGACTCTGATCAGTCTCGGAAAGTCATATGTTCGACATTTTCGCCTATCGACAGCCATGTTTACTTGTAAGCGAGATCTTGATATTTGGTCACGTGATAAAGGAACACCACTCTAAACGTCGCTCCACGTGTTTACATTAACAACAAACACCGTTTCGCGTCGATTTCAACTGATATAGTAGATAATAAACAATGCCAACGCATATCACTTGTTCTTGTTTTTTAGACATTCAACAAGATATTTACTACAACATCACACACACTTTCAGTTAATTTTCTCATTCTAATCTCATTTGAAAACGCATACTCTAATAAGTGTTTGTAGAAAATCTGCCCGATGGTGACGTAGTACACATATACTCGTGGAAATATGGCGGATCCCATAAAGAAGATATTCGATGAGAAAATAAAACAGAGTTTTCATTTTGATTTTGTACTAAAAGACCTTCAAGCATCTGTGGTAAACAGTCTTCCTGGGAAAAACATTGTGTGGGTGTTTTTCCCACGGGATATGGGAAAAAGTATATATTTCCTGTTGCCCCCCTTGATCTTGGACCAAATTCCAAATCCAGTAGCAAGCATAATTGTATCGTCCTTTCACCATTGAACAGTCTTATGCTTGACCAATGCCAACATAATTTAAGACATGGTATATCAGCTGCAGTAATAAAGAGCAAAGAAGAAATGTCCACTGAGGTTATAAAAGGCATCACTGTTTACATTACTCATTAATCTAGAACAGTAGATTGTTTGCCAAAATACATATTTTCAGTGTAATTAAGTGTGATTCTAAAAAAAGGGAGCGGCAGTGAAAGGTCTTTTTATATATGTTGATTGGTAATTAAAAAAAATATGAAGAAGAATTTAGTTGAATAAGTAAATAACAAAATAAACACTCAACATAATATAATACATATATATCTTGCATATTTCTTATTTACATAAAATTGCAAATGGTCACTTAAAAAGACCTTGTAATTTTGTCAAATGAAGGTATTTCTTTCACTATGCATCATTAACAACTGCATGTTGATATCAATAAATGCAGGGATCAAGACTGGAGATTACTCCATAATATAAATGTTCCCAGAGACATTGTTGAATTAAGACACCTGGGGAGACATGATACTAAATTCTCAAGTTTACAAAGAGAGAGTGCGCTTGATTGTCATTGATGAGGCACATATATTAGAATCCTGGTAAGAATTCCATACTACAATTAAGCAAAACATTTTTTTTTTTTACTGAGTTTCTATAATCATAAAGATTTTGTATACAATATTTTCAATTATTTATCAAAGGGGCGATACATTTAGACCCACTTTTCCTCGACTTGGTAAGCTGCTCTCCCATTTCTCGGATGTACTATACCTGGTATTGGAAGCTACTTGCACAAAGGAAGTTTTGCAACATATTACAGCCAAAATACATCTCCCTAGTCTAAAATTATTTACTGCTTCTCCGGATAAGTAATAATATTTTCTAATTAATGAGAGTTGTTTGTTCACCTCTATATTTTTCTTTTGCCGTAATGAAATTTAATTTCTAAAGAAAAGGCATTTTTAGGTAAAATTTTCCTTCTTTGAATTTAATAGTCAAATTTGAATTTGAATACTTGGAATTTAAAGTAAATTTGCACCCTCTACAGGCCAGAAATTTATCTTGAATGTAAAACTTACACGGTACCAATTTTGATGCACCAGATGCGCATTTCGACAAAAAATGTCTCTTCAGTGATGCTCAACCGAAACGTTTGAAATCCGAAATAACAATGGAGTTTTAGAGCTATCATAGGGAAGAAACAGTGTGCCAAAAAATGGAGTCAACTTCGTCTAAGGAAAAGAGGTATGCGTGAGGGAGACAATCCTTAATTTTGAAATGAATATCTAAATTTTATAACAGCAATTAGATATACATTCGTATAATCAAGCTAGTAACAAAGTACTTAGCTACTGGGCTGTAGAGACCCTCGGGGACTAACAGTCCACCAGCAGAGGCCTCGACCCAGGGGTCATAATGTAAAACGTATACGGTACCAATTTTGATGCACCAAATGCGCATTTCGACAAATAATGTATCTTCAGTGATGCTCAACCGAAACGTTTGAAATCCGAAATAACAATTAAGCTTTAGAGCTATCATAGGGAAAAACACCAAATATAAGAGATCCCGAAATATTTTTTGAAGATTTGGGCTGGTTTTTCCACGAAATTAAAAGTAAAGGCATCAAATCAAGGAAGGCATTGATATATGTCAGGTAATACTGATTATGAATAATTGAAATAAATGACTGTAGAATTTCTGAATATTTCAAATATTTATTGTAGTGAAATATTAACTGAATATTTGTATTGACAAACATAGCTTTGCAGTATATCACAATGCAATTTTTAAACAACAAATGTGTTCCATACATAACATTTCATACCTGTAATTATTTTAGATGTTCATATTGATTCAAAACAATCTAACTGAAATACAGGAGCTTGAGTCGTGGAGGAAACCTTTACAGGGATGTTATAGGGCATTTAAGAGAGCATGCCTACCTGGAGCATGGAGGGAAGGGATTTCCACAACAGTCATATTGCTCTATTTCGTGCAGGGATGGCAAACAAGGACCTTGGCTATATACTTTTGTCATTAGACTTGTCATATGCACCATAGCTTTTGGGTTGGGCATCAATATTCCAGACATTGAGTTTGTTATTCATTGGGGAGGCTGTGACTCTCTCATGGATTATTGACAGGAGGTTGGAAGGGCAGGGCGAGATTGAATGAAAGCTAAATCATTCTATTATGTAACTCCTTGTTCAATTTTGCAAGCATCTGATGATATGAAGGAGTTTTGTAAATTGATGGACAAGTCTGAGATGAAGTGATTCAGAGAATCTATTGAATGCCAGTTTCAATGTGCAGAATGTGACACCTGCCCTTGCCATAATAATTCACAGTAGTGACACAGTTTTTCAGCAGGTAATTCCTGTGACAGTAATACATTTTATAACAGAGAATGCTTACTTCTCCAAGGCCCTGTCCTTAATATTGTATGGGATGTGAAACTTATGAGATTTATCTTAATACTTTCCATTACTACATCATGACTCAGAGACAGTGCAGTAATTAACTTTCATTACCATTATTAGTATCTTGCTCATGTATTATAGACAAATTCCTCATTTTCCATTTTTTTTTTTTTTTTTTTTTTTTTTTTTTTTTTTTACATATTTCTGTAGTCTTGCATCCAGTTTCTTTTTTTATTCTTGATTGAAATTTTGTGCTCAAAATCATGAAAACCAGTATGATGTCTTTCACATGTATCTGCAAATAAATTTTCTTCCCTGTATTTCTGTATGAATTTCTTTATTTTACCTCTGGAGGTGCCATCTGTTGCTGCAGCCTTTGGGATGTAATCATTTACAACCTCTGTGAAGAATATTTCTTCAATTGCTTTCCCTATACTCCCCACAATCTTGCTGCACCTTGACACTTGAGTATCAGTGTACTGGTCATGACAGTTTTTTAAGTTTGCTGTAAGTACAAAATATACAAGTACTCTTCTCTAACAATGGAATAATTGAGAGTAATTATTTAAAATATATATCTATATCATTGGAAAGTCTGTTTTGAATTGCATGCTTACATTTGAATTCATTATTCAGAAATTCATTGACCAGATCAAGAGCAATGTTGTGTCCAGGTTTGCCAACCAAGTTTGCTGTACTATTCCAAATAACTCCATTCCTCAGTCTTGGAGGTAAACATCCGCTTACACCTTTCAAACAAAGAAATAGAAATTATGAAATGTAGAAGGTCATGTAACTAATACTATAATTTGAAATTATGGAACATCTGAAATTTTGTAAAAAGAGATGCATATGATATTTTTAACTTAGGTTACCTGCCAATAGTCTGTGGCCCAAGATGAGGTACTTGTTGTGATTCTGATTCCAGAACTCAATCATGTCCAGCCTCCAGTCTGCAATCATATGGTTTCCATTGTTGCATCTCTCGGCAGTTGTCTGGACCATATGAAGGAGTCCTCTCCATAGCATACAGCGACTGTAGTTAAAGACTGAATCGCCACTGTCATGTTCGTCTGCATCAGGTTCACATAAATACATAGTTGTGCACAAAATATTATGCATCAGTCAGTGTTTACTTACTTAATTTAGTTTATTTTCATACACTATTTTGTCTTACCAAACTCGTCTCCAGAGTCAGTATAATATGGAAGTGTGTCCTCCAGTTCATGGCCATTTTCCCAGTAGAGGACGCTGTCATCTAAATGACCATCATCATCTGTGTCGTCAGTGGGCTCCTGAATCTCATTTGCTCCAACTGCAGTCTGACGTATGGGTTATCTGTCCACCTGGGATCATGCCAACCTTACCACCTTCTCACTTAGATCATTTAGAACGGTATGTATGCCTGTCTCATTATGAGGCACTGCATCTGATATGTCATCAATGTCATTGACATTCAAAAGTCTACAGGCAATCATACACATACATGCCTCAGTTATGAAATTAAAGAAATCAACAACTGAGTTGATACAGTCAGAATTTTTTTTTTCACTTTATATTTTATGTTTAAATGACATAATAATCCTAGAGTAAAGTGGGTATCTTGCATACATATGATATAATAACATTTTTGTTTATAGTAGTTAAGAACATCTTTACATTTAGAAAGAGTTGCAAGCCCAATTCAAATTTATGGCAGATACCCTTACGATCTGTTGCAAAAATCTTAACATTATAGTACCATGCGCTATCGATCCTTTCATCACCATTTAATTCTCGGAGTAGTTGCGCATTCATAGGCGTAATATGATTGAACATGATGAAATTCTTTTTCATCTGTTCTTTGGTCCGATTTTTAATGAGTCTAAGGTTTGTGTCAATGTCCTTGAATTTTGCGATGACCGGTCTTGGTTTTCCGTCCTTTGAACCAGGAATCCTGTGGATGGCCAGAATGCCCAAGGGGTAAAATGTAATTCCTGCCGTCTTCATAATATCACAGAAGTCATCTCTCAAGTTTTCCCTCGCGTTAAATTTAATGTTGTTTTTCTGTGAGTATTGTTGGTTGTTATTAGCTAGTTTTATAGCTGTCTCAGTCGTTGATTAGCATTTTTTAAATATTGTCTTTAAGTGCTCTTAAATCTCGCAATTGATCGCAATTTTTTTTCTCTTAGCGTTATAAAATCTAAATTGAAACCATCGGCGATTTCCTTTGTGTGTGTCTCAAATTTCTTGGCTTTCTTTTCTATCTTATTTTCAAATCCTTCTTTGACCATGGCAGTGACGCTTTCTTTCAGTTCTTTTGTTAGCGAGTTCTTCACTTCTGTAATCACTTCTCTCTTTATTTCGTTCTTCATTTCAGAACCAATTGTTGTAAAAATGTTTTGATGTCCGTGTTTTTAATCATAGACTCACGAATCATAGACTTAAATGAATGAGTTTTAACTCCACTGATATGTCAACACAAATTACAGATGGCTCGGTATCGGAACTATTGGTTCTCTGTTGTTTAAGCGGTCTTCTATCCGTGACAGTATAATTTTTCAGAGACGATGGAACGGAAATCAAATTCAGCCGACTTTGAACTGCTTTTCGGTCAGATGATTTTCCGCCGTGATCCGTTTTTACGGTTTTCTTGCAAGCGTTTTGCTTTCCCTCCATACTCATCAGTTGGTGAGCAAGTACTCACATATAGTTCACGTTGAAAAATCGGAAATACGACAATACGTATCCAAATTTCCCCACCTTTCTGAAACACTACACTTTGCACAACACGGATATTTTACTGGGATATTTTTTTTTCAAGATTTTATCGTCTTGCAGTAACAAAATTAGTATAATATGCGGAGCAAGAAAAACATCCTCACTCTTCAACCATCACGTGACTGGAAGTCTAATAATATGAGACTTATATATTATCAAAGAAAACTAAAACAAAATCATCTAATAAACAGATTTAAATATATACAGCTTGAACACTAGATAACGGCAGCGAATAATGAGAAAATATTATGAAATTTTCCCCGCGATACAATTATAGACCTGTACGTCGTGACGTACTTTTATATTGTGACGTCATAAAGTGTGAAGTACACAGTGGTACATTTTATTATGTTTGTTTTAACTTTACTCGGGACACCTTAACCCTGCTGTGAAACTTGAAATCGCAAGAATTTTCTCAAATCAACAACATCAGAACGTATGACTTTGCACGACCTTTCCTCGCGATAAATTAAAGACTAGACTTTTTGACATCATAGACAGTTCCAACAAAAATGGAAAGAGCAAATACTCCTATCTAGTGATCACTCATCCAAAAAATTACTTCGTTAACCGCCATTCTGATTACACGCACAAGTACTCCGAAGTTGAAATAAAAAGATAGTCTGGAGTTACATATTGAAAATATCTTCGTGGGCTTTGGTGATCAGGTCTTCCAACAGTCTGTCTGAATTGTCATGGGCACGAATTGTGCTCCATTGTAAGCTGACCTGTTTTCATATTCCTATGAAGTAGAATTTATTCAAAAACTTCTCTGTAAGAAAAAAAAATATCTCGATGTGGCCTTCAATTCCACATTTACATACATCAACGACGCGTTATCTATTAGCAATAATAAGTTTTAATTCGATATATCCCAGTGAACTTGAAATGAAACACATCATAAAGTCGTCCAATACTGTTTCATACTTAGATATTTCATTGAAAGTAGACATTAACTGCAAACTCAACTTTCTGACAAATGGGGTGATTTCAGCTTCTCCATCGTCAACTTCCCATATTTATGTAGCAATATCCCATTATCACCTGCATATGGTGTTTATTTATCTCAACTGATCCGATACGCAAGATCTTGTTCTGTTACATTCAGTTTTTAAGTCAAAGTACGCTGCTGACAAACAAGTTGATGGTGCCGCAGTTCCAACAGTCTCGTTTAAAGTCAGCATTTCGCAAATTCTATGGTCGTTATAACGATCTAGATTGCAAATACAACATATCCTTGGGATAAATGTTGTCTGATGTGTTTTATACCAATTGCAAGGCACTTCTTGGCACGCTGATTGTAACCACGGATAACTCCGTTTTCCTGATCAAGATATTGGGCTCTCGGTGGGTGTGACCGATCGACAGGGGATGCTTACTCCTAGGCGCCTGGTCTCACCTCTGGTATATTCAGAGGTCCGTGTTTGCCCAACTCTCTATTTTGTATTGCTTATAGGATTTATGAGAGTGATCACTGTTCGTTATCTTCACCTTTCATCCAATACATTCACTCAATTATTTAAAGGCCTTCCTAAATTCAAACAAACTTTTGATCTTTACTTTGACAATGGAATTTCCCTTTTTCTTCAATAAAGACATCAAAATATACTCCACACTTTATTTGCGTATTGTATACAGATAGAAGTACATGAATGTTGTTGCCCCCCCCCCCTCCCGTGGCGATTCGTGGTTTTGGCAATTAAGCAATGTGTAAACTTGTTGTAGATTCAAAATTACAACTAATTTGCAATGGGAATACCATACATTGTATGTCCATTGACACCAATATAGGTATAGGTCAAAGCACATAATTGTCTTACTGATTTGTAAAATTCCATAAATTTAAGCATTCTGGCTGACGGCAATGATTAAAGAACTAGATTCACAACCCCCAAATATGGCTATTAAAATATATGAAAATAAAAGTAAACGTTGAATATAATCATTGGTGTCATAAATACGAATCAGAATCTGGGGTTTAAAAATACATGTTGGATTTCAAAAATAGGAGCACAACTAAAGCTGTGTACATGCTAGAATCGGATATGGTACCGTATTTTTGCCATGTTTTCCACCAAAAACTGGTTACTTTTCTACATTTTTGCGATATTGGTTTCATCTCGCCCTAAATATTTAAAGCATTTTATAATCTACAACCTTTCGATTGCCCATAATTGCAAAAATATTTTATTGCGAGCTAGGAGCACTACTTTCATTTTTGAAAAAACGATATTCCGGATTGCTACTAAATATTACGGTTATAATGCGCTTGTGGCAGAAAACTTGAATTTACAGATAACAGGGCTGATTTAAGTATCTTATGGAGAAACAAACTACGTTTTTTATATTTCGTGTCATGTATGGGTCGTTTTAGGT
Source organism: Ostrea edulis (assembly GCF_947568905.1). Lineage (NCBI taxonomy): Eukaryota > Metazoa > Mollusca > Bivalvia > Ostreida > Ostreidae > Ostrea > Ostrea edulis. The sequence continues at coordinate 5,863,444 of NC_079166.1, forward strand.
CGGCGTTTATTTTTAAAGCAAGGGGAGATCCCTCATCTAATAATAGTTTCCAGTTGCAGCTTGTTTCACCCCCTTACTGCATATGCTGATTTTCAAAATACCTAGTTGTTTTCCTCTTTTAAAGTCGTTCACATCACACTTGCATTGCATCGTTGTTAAATAAGTATGTACAATTTTGGTTGTTTAACATTATTATCATAAACATTATCATTAAACGAGTCGACAGGGACCGAAAGTGTTAGAGGATTAAGTCATGTCGTATGTTTTCACTTTCGGATATCGGAAATTGTTCAGGCTTCAAGCAAATATTCTTGTATGGTAATGATATCATATGAAATAATTTTTGTTTTATTTATCTTACAAAATTGTTACTACGTAGCTTTAAACTGTTAACATTTGAACTAATTGTTTTATCTAACCTATCATTACGTACATTGTTTACAATATCTTTTTTTTTAAATGGGAGCAAGTCATCCTTTGATTCACAGTATCAAAGTTTTCGGGCTGAATATTAGCATTGTCAGGAAAAAAGGATTCAAAGTAAAAGATTCAAACTACATTATAACTTACCATAGCATGCAACATTGTCGCATGGTAAGCAATTCATAGAGAGCGATCCACATGTTAATCGATGAGACATGACGCCATCCGTTGTAAGGACATTCATAACGTATTTTATGCTTTGATAGGCGGATCATATACCCCCCCCCCCCCGGCTAAAAACAATGAAATAGCCATTTTGCAAATACCAGGTACTTGATATACCGTTTTTTATTTCACATTTCACATTGTTATACATATCTGAGTTTGTTTTTGATTAGTTACCGTTAATGAGTTATGTAACTTTACTTTTAAACAGAGATGTACGTTTTGTTTGAAAAAATAGGGGGGGGGGGTCAGACAATACAGTGTTTTATTGTGTACGTGATTTTCAATTTCATAACCTAGTTTGAATGCCCATCAACGTAACAGTGTTCCATGGTGCAGAGTAAAATTAGAAATAAATACTATTGCCAATATAAACGATTATTTTCCAGCGTTCTCTGACTGCAATTCAAATTGTTTGTTACAAGTAAAATTAAATTATGGCAGACTGAATGCTATGTTATATATGCTTTGCAAATTAATAAACTGGACATGTATAGTTCCAATGAATATTTGTCTTTCTTAATTTGATAATCCAGCCTAACATTAAATAACTAAATTCATGAACATTTTAAAGGGGAAAATATTGTACACAAAGGTCCTTTCACGAAATACTGTACAAGTTGAAAGAAGTTTATGTACTGTCATGTTAATTTAAACTCACATTTTATTTTCCATTTAGTGACAAAAAGAAATATGTATATATTTGTTCAAGTCATGTATGTACAATGTACTTACAACATATTCTTTTTTTTTAAGAAATGTTCTTAATGAAATACCTTGTCACGCTGTATTCTTACTGACAACAATACTTTTACAAAAAATAACTGATATACATCTACTTATTTTATTTATTCAAACCTACATGTAAATGAAAATATTGGGAAATGAATACTTGTATATTTTATGATAATAATTATTTAAAGCATATTTGGAAGGAATCAATTCCATATCACGTAAAAACGTTCATAGAGCATCATTATATCATATCGATTATCATTTTAACTTTGGCACTTCATAAATTTGCTTAGACAAATATTCTTTTGCTATTTTTTCAGAACTTGAAGAATTTTTTAAGTATAATGTAGTGAAGGATAATTTTTGATTTCGTTCATTTGAGGCAATTTACTACAAACTTGGTTTGTTTTAAAAGAGTGATGAAAATGAATACTACTTTTATGTTTATAAAAGTAAAATCAATAAAGGACTGAATGCATTTTCCAAGCACACATTCAAACACTACAGGAGCATCCACTAAGTGGGGAACTTATACTGCCTCGTTAGTGAGCTCACTTTGCTTAAGTGATGTGGTAGAGTCTCTCTCTTGACCATGCAGGTGTTTGTATAATGCAAAGAGGAATGCATTATGGAATGATTGATAAGTCTGATTTAAGAGTCATATAATACAATACTCTTAATTACAACACCTTTTACGAAAGGGTAACACAATTTGACTGTTAAGATTCTGCCCTAAAATGATGCAATCAATATATTTTGAATCATATGTTCAACTCATGTAGAATTGACTTCATGGGATGCTTTCTTCAGAATTCTATCATTTCCCTTCAATTTGAAATTTTTCACGCACTTTAGATACTAGTAGTCTATACCCCCCATCCATCCCCATTGATTCAATAAAACCTTTGGACTGAATTTTCTAATAACAATATCTATTACCTATGAATACGATATTTTGGTTCACAATGGGGATACTTTTAAAAAATTATTTTTCCTGATTAATTATTATAATTACTCAAGTTTAACCAAATTACAGTTATTTTTATCGTCAACTGATATCAATTTAATGACAATTGATATGAATACATATTCCATTTAAAAAAAATAATATCGTGTTTGAGGTATGAGGGGTAAAACGATACGATTCGCTGAGACCTTTCACCGCATGGAATATAATTTTTTTATCAGATTTATTTTTCAATTATGGCCAGTACAGTAGGTAAACTTTGTATAGTGGTATGTAGAGAAGGGTAATATACTAGTATCCCAAATTTGAATATCATAGAAAATGTAAAAGTTCCTAATATTTTAGAAATTTAACAGTTGTAATTTACAACCGGAATAAGCCCAAAATATATATACAGTGATTCTGCGCTATGTTGTCCCCGTTATAATGCCACCCCCGCATATCGCCATCCGCCAACCTATTTACAGGTACGATTTGGTCAATTGCCGTTATAATAACCCCTGCTAATTATCGTCAATCAACGGCAGGAGAATATCAGTGAGCAGGCTTAAGGAATTGTCCACCGTTAGTCATCCAGGTATCAAAGTTTGGAGCAGATACTGAGTTCAAATATGCAGTATTGTTTTTGAAATCAGAGTATGGCGTACACACCGAAATCTAAGCGTGTTGGGCATAAAACAAAAACTGGAAATCATTAAATACCCTTACCATTACGAGTCATTTACAACCACTGGACGCCGGGATTATCCATGCATTCAAAGCACGATGTAGTAGAAAAAATTTGCTTGATTTCTTATGACAGCTGTATACATACCCCCTCCTCCGATAAAATGCCACCCCGTTATAACACCAAAATTGCCGAGGTACAAGTGTTGGCGTTATAACGGGGGATCACTGTATTAAATCATGCGTCATTTTTTTTGTGCATTAATTCTCATAACGTCAGCATCATGACGTTATATAGTTTTCATGCTGAAAAACAACACTACGTTTAAATGACTGTAAAACAAAAACTAGAAAAGATATTGTTATAAAATAAACTGATCTATAACATATCAAACCTAGAGCATCAACTGTGAAAGTCTCACTTATTTTGGCAAAATGGCAAATTTTGGTACTTTGTGGCTCTAATTATTTGCGTATAAGTCCTATTCCTCTTATAATCCAGTAAGTGTACTAACTCATTGCAAGATCAAAATTCTAACCACAACACTTGTGAGGAATCCAATCACATGAATATGCATTGAAAAATTATATCAATAACAAAAATATTGGTACCTTGGATCCCGATGAGCGGCCACGCATGATTAGACTTGAAATTAGAACTCACTCTCCAGTGGACATGACAAAATACCAGTAAACAGGAACTGGACGCACATTCCTCAACATGGCGATAGTGGTCAAACGATTGCCTCATGAGAATACTGAAGCCACCACCACCACGTGGGGATAGCGCCAGTTCCTGGTGCCAACATTTCACCACTTTTGATCCATTTTAGGATAAAGTCGAGTTCCCGAGGAAGAAACTGTTCCGTTGCTGTACAAATAGTATTCAGAAATATCTGATTTCCTATATCTGTCAAATGCACTCCATCTGAAAAGCAACACTTTTTATGTTAGGGTATTACCTGTAACAACCATCACTTTTGGGGCTAGAGAGTTGAGTTGTTTAGTCTATTTAGGGCCTTCTTCATGGGTTTCATAAGGGTTCCATATGATCAGCATACATACATTTATTTCTAGTCGGTAGCTGTGACTAGATTACCTTTGTGTTAGGTAGCAACATCTTCATGGCACCACGGGCCCTTTTCATAAATGAGCCGTTCCTAGCAAAAACGGCCATTCTTTTCTCCAAAAATGATTTTCAGAAAAACGTCATAATGAAAAAAAATGTGACGTCATTTTTGCATACTTGTATAGAAAAATGTCTTGATTACCAATCACGATTTGGTTTTCATCTTTGATTGACAGTAATATTTTTCATTTGTTGAATCAAGCCCTTGCATGGTACATGCCCCACAGTGTACTTCAAATAATGAAGTATATTGTAGTTAGGTGTCCGTAAATAGATGGGCATACGAGCGGGTTTCCTTTACTGAGACATTCACTAGAAGTCAAACCATGTAACCATTCAGATGCAAGGTGAAGACAACGAACAGTGATCAATCTCATAACTCCTATAAGCAATACAAATGGATAGTTGGGCAAACACGTACCCCTGGACACACCAGAGGTGGGATCAGGTGCCAGGTAAGCATCCCCTGTTGACCGGTCACACCCACCGTGAGCCCTATATCTTGATCAGGTAAACGGAATTAACCGCAGTCAAAATCAGTGTGCCAAGAACGGCTTAACAATCGGTATGAAACACGTCAGACAGTATTTGACCCAATGCGAGGTTGTATTGACGAAATAGATGATTGTATTTTTCTATGTATCACCTGTGTATCAGTTTATGTATTGCCGAGATGTAAGCTATGTCAAACATGCCTGTGTTGAACATCTGCCATACATATGTATGTTTTGCATTAAATGTTATCAATGTTCATATACTCTCCCTGTGTAATTGCTTGCCATTTTAACACAAAGGAATGTCAACAATTTAATGAAATTTGAACTTGCTGGAATTAAGACCTAAACGTGATAGCTTTATGCAATACTACTGTAAACCGGACGCTAGTAAGGAACTACCCGCCAAGTTAAAATGAATTGCCAAGGACTTGAGTTCTTGCATCAAAATAATCAGACAGAATGCCAACTGGCTTAATGCTAGAGTGGAACTTGTGTTTTCAACACTGATAATGTCCCCAGTTGCCTTTCCTGTAAGCGCAGTTTCTCAGGAATAAAATTATGGGAAAAAAAACCAACTGCCAATATTCATTCAGGCTTAAAAAACCTAATATATTGTAACAGCAATAAATTGTATAACGATCTACAACCTAGTGACGGCTTGGATTTAGGAATTTTCATTAATGCCGAATAGCACTTATGAAGCTTATCAAGAACTGGTTATATACAACCGATCAGGTGAATGTCACTGGTATTGTGTTAGTGATTTTTCTTAAACTTGGTAAAGCATGATATTTTTATTCAGAAACTAAAATGTTACAAAATTGTTCCATTAGAAATGAGCTGATTTGAATCATATTTGCTAGATAGCATTCAGAGTCTGCAATGGCACCTTGTATCATCTGATTCTTTAAGCATCTTTAAACATACCGATTGTTAAGCCGTTCTTGGCACACTGATTTTGACTGCGGATAACTCCGTTTACCTGATCAGGATATGGGGCCACGGCGGGTGTGACCGGTCAACAGGGGATGCTTACTCCTCCTAGGCACCTGATCCCACCTCTGGTGTGTCCAGGGGTCCGTGTTTGCCCAACTATCTATTTTGTATTGCTTGTAGGAGTTATGAGATTGATCACTGTTCGTTATCTTCACCTGGCATAGTAGGAATGCCACAGGGATTTATCCCAGCCTCATTGTCTCCCTACTCAATGGCCATTAGCGCCGAGTAGATCCCTAAATTCTGCAGCCCTTCACCAGTAATGGTGACATCTACATATGAGAGAAATGTTCCCGAGAGAGACGTTAAACAATATACAATCAATTAATCAATCAATCATGTGCTCGGCGCTTACGGTCTTTGAACATAGAGGGATATTCATTATGCCACACCTGTTGTAATACGGAGTATCGGTATTTGCGGTCCCATGAGAAGGATCACCCTATTTAGTAATCCCGTAAGACAGGTAAGGGGTACTGAGGAGCTATTCTAACTCGGGTTTACGCGGGAAGATTTTGATGGGACATTCCATACAAGTACCGATGATTTATATCTATACAGAAATTTCAATAAAGGCGTTGTACGAAATCCAGTGATCTCGAACCCATTACAGAACAATTGTATATCCCTGGGTAAACATCAAAGAAAGTCAAAATAAGGTTCCCAGTCCTTTAATCTCCAAGTCTCTGGCCGTCTTCTACAATACAAATCAACTTAGAGCTTTGATGACAACACGCTACAATATATTCTCAACTTTGCAAATGAATTGCTAGTAAATTGCATATTTTACCTAGAAATAGTAAATATTTCACCCTTTATGCACCACAAAATGTCGTTTACAATCATTGCATTTGTGATCAATCTCATAACTCCTGTAAGGAATACAGAATAAAGAGTTGAACAAACACGACCCCTGTATACAACAGGTTGGACAAGGTGCCTAGGAGGAATAAGCATTCCCTGTCGACCGGTCACACCCGCTTTGAGCCCAATATCTTGATCAGGTAAACTGAATGATATGTAGTCAAAATCAGGGTATCAAGATTGACCTAACAGTCGGTATGAAAAACGTTAGACAGCATTTGACCTAATGATAGGTTGTATTGGTAAACTAGATTGTTATAACTCACCATATTCGCCACTGTTTTAGAACAAGTTCAAATGAAAATAGTTTTATACAAACTTTTCTATTACATGAGTCGTAAATATTGGAACGATTTGTTTGCATTTTATTTTTCTGAAAGATAGTGTTTGCGATTTCGGTTCAATAAGAATCTGTACATGTCAACAATCACAATAAGACTGCTCAAAAAGTATATCAGTAAAGAATGGTCATCATATACTTAGTGTAGCAGTATATATGATATAATTTTTAGTCTAGCGTCATACCACACTTGGTCATATTCTGAATGAAATATTTTAACCCAGGTGAAACCAATACTCCATTGCTACCAAATGGAAATTGAATATATAAGTTAAACTCTGCGTGGATGTCAACGATGCAATATTCAATTTGCTGGGTGTTAATCTTGAATCAATGTTTTGTTTAAAAGAAATAATGGCAATGGAGGTGTATTTCATATCAAGAAAAAATGATTTTGAAAAGAAATATTATAAACAAAGTGGAATTTAAAAGACAAGCAAGCATTAAAGATGTGATGTTGTACTTGAAGAAAAACGCACATAGATGTATCAATACTACTCTTATTAGGACATATATATGATAGCATTAATTACAGCTTACCGAGAAAGTTGGTCATCGGCAATATTTAGTTATTTTTTTGTTCAAAATATAGGTATTTGAAGAATTCTTGGATTTTCCTCTCAATTTAGCTAATCTATTTCTGCAAATTTGTACATTTCCCAAGAATCAAACATTCCCAACGCATCGACCCTTGCCGATATATGATTTTGCATACTGTACACAAACTCTTATTGGCATGTAAAAAAAAAAAAATTCGCAATATTCACGATAAACAAATATTCCAAGTTTATTAACGAAGCTTTTAAATAAAGGCGGCTGAGACCCATGTCAAGATTCGGAGATATGTTGAATTTGAATATTCTTCAATGATGTTCAGAAAAAATGTTCTTATTACTAATAGTATACTTGTCGCTATTTCATAATATATCTTTGTGATTGACGTGTATAAATATGCTCATGAAAAGTATGAATTCGATTTTCATCACAATCGTTGTATTGCGGAAGAACTTCCAGAACATGTACCAGTGTGAGAGAGAAAAGTAATTGGTATCTGTAAAGGGAAAATAGCAGTCAAATAAAAATTCTAAAAGCATTGGACACACAATCACAGCAAAATTCTGACAACAGTTATAAATATTGTAATAATTTATAACCCTGTAATTGTCCAAACAATCCTTCAAAACAATAGTTCAAAATAACATCACAACCTATTAACAAAATAACGTTTTCCATTCTGGATATTTGCTGTTTCTAAAAATAATTTCATACATTATACAATTATTGACAGTTTAAGGTCAATACATTGATTAATCTTCCTACGAAGTCACCTTTTTCAGAGCACATGGAGTGATGTAAATACTGTACCCTCTTATGTTGGTAAAGCATTGACTTGACCGAGGAAATGTTCATAATTGTTTTATTACATGATCGAATAACTTAATGATTCGTAATTCATTTTGTTCCATCTGATACTTTTAACAAACGTTGATGAAAACGTAATCGGTGATGATTTTCTTTTTCAACTATTTTCCTTAGAATTTACATTGTAACGGATGAATTGTTTATTGTCAAATGTGGAAAGCTGATGCAAAAGATCGGGTGTTGAAATTGAGAGAAAGTCCCTTCTTACTAATTAATTTCGAAATATATTTACAGTCATGTTTGTTGCCTTCTTATTGTTTTCTGCATCTTTATCGACAAGAAGCCGTTCGAATCGTGTGTCATTTAGCCATCTTCTACTTACATGTTTGACCTTGTTTACGCAGTCTCCAAGAACTACCATCAGAATATCTCTCCAAGGGACTGTAAATTGTACAACCATCTGCATTTTCAATTATAACAGATAGGTGCTACTACTATTTAAAAAGCCAAAAAGGATGAAAGGACCCATAGTGATTTAACGACAAAATTTATCTATTTTTATTTATAATAACCCGCTATGGTATGTAAAACATGCTAATAACAAGTACTTATAAAAAGGCAGTTTTTTTATCCAGACTGCATTAACACAGGTGTTTAACGATTGATGATAATGAAGTAAATTTAGGCAGTTAGTGACACCGGTCAAAATAACAGTGATAAGTGGAAGTGCAGGCAGTTTAACGATTCCACTTACTTGGAGCCATTACGGATTTAAGTTTATGATGTGAGGTTTTTATAGGTTTATATATACCCCCTATTAAGAATTTTCTTATTTCTGTTGAAGCTAGCACACAATGTTATATGAATATATTTTATCTAATTTTCTTTAAATTTTGATGTAATCTACACATTGTGCATTGTGAGGTCTCATGTGCAAAAAAAAAAAAAATTGGGTAAACAATCAGAAAACAGAACAGCGATATGAAATAGATACCCACTGAATTAAAACTAGCCTGGCAACATTACAATGAAATCAGAGAAGCTATGAAATAACCCGCTCTCATTTCACCTTCACAGCTAGTGATATGTTAGGTCTTTAAAACAAGCACAATTCTTCAATATTTCTTTCACAATTCATTGTTACGAAAACACATCTCTGTGTTGTTGTTTTTTAAAGCCTATATATATCGCAGTACATCAATGAGGCTTCAGAACCGGTCCACGGAAAATCTTGCAATCAAAATACGATAGGAAAATTGGTGTAAAACACTATCATAAACAAAAATTATTCGCTGTAATGGTTTCATTTTAGAACGTCAATGGTGAGACGTCATTTCACTAAACTCGAGACCAGCATCGAAGTTATACACGAATGAATACTGACATGCCATATTGGATAAAATGATTTGCGGTCATCAACCAGCCAACCCCCCTCCCCCCTCCCCCAAATTTGATTTAGGTAATTGAATAGGCAATTTTTACATAGGATAATTTCATAGGATATTTATATCAAAATTCATTCAAATTCATTGCCCAACTATCTATTTTGTATTGCTTGTAGGAGTTGTGAGATTGATCACTGTTCGTTATCTTCACCTTGCATCATACTGAATAATTCCAAAATCAGTTTAATTGTTATGTAACATTTTGAGAGAACTTTTTTAAACAGTGTCCAACGACAAACAGCATTGTCGATTATTTCAAAAATTTACATTATCATTATACAGTTTTGTGAGTCTCTAATCATACAATATACATAAATTCTTTTTTCTGCATAATTAGTACCGGTGTCTGCAAGTTAAACAAAGCCTTGAAAGTATACTCTTTATTTTTCATTCATAACTGAATAATATTTGCAACAGAAATGTTTGTTTTATTTCCAACTGTCTGTTATTCTTCAAGCTGTTATAAAAAATAAACCACTGCTAGTTTCTGTCATCACTAGAAGTTTCTGGGAATTGTATTTTTTCCACACAATTCCTTCCTCGGTGTCACGCGATTTCCAACCTCATTTGGATCAGTTAAGACATGAGACGATATATAAATTTAATGGTTTTTAGAATATTGTATATTTGATTTCATGGAATCACATGACTCCAGTTTTTGGCTCTCTGTTTTTCCTAAAATATCTCTTACGATTCATTGTTATTTCGAATTTCAAACATTTCGGTTGAGAATCACTGAAAAGACATTATTTATCGAAATGCGCATCTGGTGCATTAAAATTGGTACCGTATAAGTTTTACATGTATGTCGATCCCTCACCAAGGAATATCTTGATATCATTGATTCGATCATTATTGCTTATGAATCCTCGTATCATGTAATTATTCTCCACTTCCACATTGAAAAAAAATCGAAGTTCTCATTTCGATGATTTTTTTTCAATAGGCTCTGTAGAGTGTATATTTAATTCTATGGAATCACATGCATATCGATTCCTCTCCAAGATGCGTCACCTATAGAAAACACGTAATACCTGGATATCCTTGAGTTGGACATCTTGTGAATTCTCGTATAAAGTAATTATCCACCTACCAATTGAAAACCCACTAAGTTCTCATCTTTTGATATTTTTTCAGTAGTTTCTGTAGAGAGTACCTCGGCCTTTACTGATCCATGAGAACAAGTACTATAAAATCTCGATGACTACTTTAACTCAACTGTGAGAGTAGAACTCAATCGATACCTGTTTACAATATAATATATACATTGAGTTGTCATCTTCTGGTATTTTTCAGAGATTATGCAGAGTGTACATGGGCCTTCAACGAGTCATAACGCTAGCATACTCTCAGATTACTGATAAATCAACCGCGAAGGTGGAACTCAATTGTGACATCATATCTGTTTGCGAATAACATTATAGCGAAAAAAAAAGGAACTGTGCATTAAAAACCTAGATGCTATTATGAGACAGTAATACCCGCACACAAGTGTTTGCCTTTAAATATACTATCCGTCCAAATGGCGGATCCAGAGGGAACCCAGGAATTGGCACCCCCTTCCCTTTCTGTGGGACATGTTTGAAGTTTATTTTAATGATACTGCTAATATTTGTAGGCAATTATTTTTCATGTACAAGTTAAATAAAAGATTAACTGGCACTGGATGATATACGTATATCTATATTTATCGAATTTTTTTGGTTAGTTCTGGAACACCCCCCCCCCCCCCCCCCCGTTTTATATCGCTGAATCCTATAATTACCAACAAACAAGCGACACTGTGATTTGGCTACGTCGTTGCATCCTCAGTTCCAAAAGGGATGAAGAAGTTGACTCAGTAATTTGACAACTAGGTCTAACGCTATAAAAACAAAGTACGTACTTAAAGCCAAACCTCGATATACAAATCTTCAAGATATGACTGAATTCATAGTCTAAACTTACAGTTCCACTACATACCGTTTCGACTGCTTACCATAGGAGAGAGAGAGAGAGAGAGAGAGAGAGAGAGAGAGAGAGAGAGAGAGAGAGAGGCCAATAATTCGAACTTCTTTACAATTTCAAAAGAAAAAAATTGCATTGTAAATAAAACTGACGGGGCTCATACTACTTCGTATTAAGATGCCTTTAAAGGGAGTGCTTCACGATTTCCCCCCAAATTTTGTTTTTCACTTTTAATGATCAAAATCTGTTGTCTAATGTGTTTAAAAAGTTTAGCATATAAATTATCGTTATACTCTTTCGCAGAAGCTCATTTTAGAGAGTTTATTATTTGTTTTTTAAACAAAGATTGTGATGTTTTATTATATCTTTCACATTTCAAGCATTTTGTGGTTAAAATGTGACATCTAAAAGTTAAATCTATGACTATGCAAAATGAAGATGATTTATATTACAAAATCAATATTTCACTTGTTTCTTTCAATACATAAAAAGACTCGAGTCTTTGTTTACATAACACAGATTTGAGGCTAAAATATTGGTTTTATTCTTGCATTCAGAAGGTCAAAATTTTGTCTGTCAACATTAAATGATTTTATTTTCAATGGTCAACATTAAAAATCAAAAAATATTTTTATCGAAAATCGTGAGCCAGTCCCTTTAAAAATCAAGTGACTGTAATTGCAAATGAAAGTTTCTAGCAGAAAGAACACATAAGACATGGACGGATCCAGAGGGGGTCTAGAGCGTCCGGATTACATGCTCAAACAAATGTGATGAAAGTTGTTGATCAGTCATCGTCAAATATTGTTCCACTCCCCCTCTAAATATAGCTACGGTCATTTGACCTGGCATGACGTTTTAGTGAGAAACACATTTATGAAGGTAATGTGACCAGGGTTAAAATATTAGATGAATCAAAGAGAGGAAATGATTGAGTTTGAATTATTTCAATGTTGTTTATTTATGTTTGAGTGCATGATGGTGATCATTGTACATTGATAAAATGGCTTTTTATAGGATCTGAAACAGTGACATGTGAGATAGTTGGTTGGCTGGGATTTCTATTTTCACTTTTGAGGATGTAGTAAACGGACGACAGGAGGGGAAGCTACGCATTTCCTCGTTGGATGATTTGTGTAGATTTCTGTAACATGTGTGGACGTGAATGTCATTTCAGTGAGTTCACTTGGAATTAAGACGCTGCGCAAATGTACAAAAAATGGTCCCTGGGTATAGAGTCTGAACAAGGGATATTGCATCATTCCTGATCAGGCAAGTCTACCAAGTTCATTTATTTTATTTTATTTATCTTTTTTTATTTTTTGTCTAATTATTGGTTTACAATATTACAGAAGGTGAAATATCAATGTTTAATTCTTTCTGTGTATGTGTATTTGTTTAATTTTTTTTTTGGGGGGGGGGGCATTATCAGTTTGTGAAGAGTGTCAATTTTGTGTATTGCTTAAAGATCAGTAGCAATGCCCTAATGTTGAGCATTGGGCAGATATGTAAATTGACCCTTGGTTGGTTCATGAAGTCCTCCTTGACATTGACCGAGCTTTCCCACAGAGACTATTTCTCCAAATAATGCGTAGAGTGTTGGTCATCTATCTGTGTCTGGCAAGTACTTGGTGTAGACAGCTATCATGCTGAATCCCGTGAAGGAAGGGGGTATAGATTTCCTTTGGAATGACGTACATACTCAGTGTTGCGTCGCTTGTGGAAACCCACATCTTGAAGAATGAGCTTGACTTTTGACCTTGACCCCATTTATAAGGTCAATCACCTAAGACCTGCTGGAGGACAAAGTGATTCAAGGTCAACAATCCTAGAATATCATGAGACTACTCCTAAAGATGTCACTGAAAACACATTTTTTTCATCAAGTTCTCCAGGACTAGTTTCTATCATTTCAGTCATTCGTGTTTGCTGTGTCGTCGCATTATCTGTTTTGACAAAGTGTCTTAGTTTTCGAGTACCATTTTGTGATGTTTTATTAAAAAAATAATTTTATGCTTTAAAGCATTATGACTGAGACATTATATGCTGCGTATGCGTGTGTGTATTTCATTATTATTATTTTAATACACCCTGAAATTGATGTTTATTCTTATCTAGCATATTTATGTTTTCTTCTGTTTTCATGTTTTATATGTACAATCAGGATAGGTACAGCTACGGACTGTTTACATGTGATAACGCCTTTTATATCATTGCATTTTAATGTTTTATTTATTTTATATTTATTATGTGTATGCCATTCTGTTGTAAGGTATGTATGCATTGTAAAGCACCTTTGAGCGTACATAGTGTATGAAAAGGGTGCTATATAAATTTGGTATTTTTATTATTATTAGTATGATAGAAACGTCAGTTTCAGCCCCTATTTGCCCCCTGGGGCCAATATGAAATTTACAAAACCTTATTGCACATCTACAGGACATTATTATTTAGCTCCTTGAATATCATATGACTACTAAAGATGTATATGGAGATTAAGTGACAAGCTTTATGTTAGAACACGTCATTTTTCGGCCCCTATTTGAACACTGGGGCCAATTTAAAAATTCTTAAACCTTATGGCACACCTACAAGACTTTGCTATTCAGCTCCTAGAATATCATTTGGATTGCGCTGTAAATTTCGACACAGTTTTAGTGACAACAACCGAGACAAATGAACGGACAGTGATAAAAACAATATACTCAAACTTTATTTAGAAAGTGCGGGTATGATTTAGTATATTTTTTCTATATTTATTGTTTATATTTATAAAATCTACACAATTGATAAAGGTTATGTTTTTTAACAATATCGGATAGTACCCGACTCAGATGCACGGATTTTGTCATGGTTAGTGAACACATGTTGTTTATTGAAGTGTTCGTAAGCACGATATTTACTGGTCAATATTGTTTGGAGTAAGAAGTGTAAAAGGTTTGTTTGGACACTATTCGTTAAGGAAAGCACTTTAGTTTTGACAACATTTACCCTTCTGTCTTGCCACGACTCAGCGAAAACAAACGTAATCGTGATGTTGGGATGCTTCAAGCTGGAATGGCACAAACTATCGTAGCAAGACACTTTGGAGTTCATCGGAACACCATCCTGTCATGATGGAGACGTTTCCAACAATCTGGTAACACTCGGGATTGACCACGTTCTGGGCGTCCTCGTGTGATATCTCGTCGACAGGACAACCACATTAGACTTTTCCACCGGAGAAATCGTTTCCAGGCAGCAAGTTTGACTGCTCGTAGCATTCCTGGACTTCGACCAATCATTCCAAGAACTGTGCGTAATCGTGTGTGATTTGTGTCGTAGACTCTGATTATGACGCTGTCCACTATCACGAAGAATCGTATTATGACAAATAAGCCAGATGGCACCACTCTCTGAAAATAAAACACTTCTGTATCAGATAGACGACTCGTAAAATAACATGTCTGTATCAGATTCAGTAATATTCATACAGCGTATTCTTATGCATGGGTTAATTGCAAAATCATAAGACTCATAGACCAGTCACTATACATTAACCAAGATGAACTTGGTATAACTCCCCTCTCACATCTAATTCTAACAGTCCATTGCATCCTCATCGCTAAGCCACTGTATCATAATTCCTTACTGTATACTAATGAATAATTGTAATTTATTGTGTTGTTCCTGAGATGTAGATTGCTTAAACTGTATACATTTCCATTGTAATATTTCAGATTTTCAATTATTGATACATGTAGGAATTAACATAGCTAATCACATAGATCATCTGAAATTCAGAAAGATCTGTCGGTACACCATATTTCTGTAGGTGAATTTAAATATTCGCGTTGTACATTTCCACAGAAAGCTATAACATCAAAAGATTGTTGCATATTTGCTAACGTCCCACTTGAGAATTTTTCAATTATAAGGACATATTAACAATGCAAAGAACTGCTAAATTTAAGACACCTCTCCATCAAGTGGACACGTAAAACAGCATTCACACAGTGTTTTCTAATGCTTATGCACAATTATGATGAGGTCCATAAACCAGTCATCATACATTTACCTAGTTGACTTTGATATAAATCATATATCACATTCAATTATAACAGTCCATTACATCATCATCTCTAAACATCTGTATGATGATGCCTTACTGTTTAAGGATGGATATTTGAACATTTATATTGTTGTCCCTGGGATGCAGATTGTTTAAGATGTGTACATTTCTATTGCAACATTTAAATTGTTCAATCACTGATAAATGTAGTAACTGTCATGGCTAGTTGCACAGGTTATGTGGATTTGTGGGATATCTATCGGATCACCATATTGCTGAAGGTAAAATTAGATATCCGCGTTGTGAATCTTCTCAACACTGAACAAAAAAAAAACCCAGGCATCCTCATAATGTAAGTACATAAAAATTTGATAATTTAACAACATTGAGAACTATTCACAAAACCTAGAAACCTAATATCATTGAGAGTTATATAACTTAAAACTGGCAACCTTAGAACACAACACAATTTTATCACCATAGACATGTATCATAATGAGTGAAAGCAAGCTACAAAGTCAAAATCACCTAAAACTGGCAACACAACAAAAACAATATCACCTAAAACTGGCAATCCCAACAAAAATTATATCATCTAGCACTGTCAACCTAACAATACCAAGAACTATATAACATAAACCTGGCACCCTAACAACACCAAGAACTGTATCATTTCAAACTGGTAACATAACAATACCTAGAACTATATCACCTAAAACTGGTACAATAACAATATCTACAACTGTATCACCTAAAACTGGTAACCTAAGATGACCTAGAACTATAGAACTATAGAACGTAAACCTGGCACCCTAACAACACCAAGAACTGTATCACCAATATAACACGGACTCAAAAAATAATGATATTACTGATTATACTTTTATGAGGGCTCAAATTTTATGGATATCTGTGGGAGCTCTAATCTTAACTGTATTCACGATTCATGAAATGTTTCGATGTTTTGAATATCATCCAGACAGGATACTGGCAGACAAGATGATGTTACAGGGGGTTCAACAGTCCCATTTAAAGTCAGCATGTTGCAAATTCTATGGTCGTTATAACGAATTAATTTGCCAATACAATCTGCCATTGATTCAAATGCCGTCTGACGTGTTTCATAGCAATGGCTAGACCGTGCTTGGCACTCTAAATATGACTACATATTACTTCATTTACCTGATCAAGATAAAGGGCTCACTGTGAGTGTGATTGACCAGCAGGGGATGTTTACAACCTAATTAAAATCAGATCCTAAAATATACTCACAATCGCTACAATAGGATCTGACAAAACCCTATAGGGTGTCATGTCTGCATGACCTTTCCCTTGAAATATTCATGAGAAATATCAGCCAGTCAGATTGCGCCATACAAACAATGCTGGCTATTTATGCTGTTCCCAGCAATTTGTAAACAAATTACAGTTATCTCTCTCCCACGAAGTTTATTCCACACTATAAAATTTGATATTCTAACTTAAGGATTTTAAAACTGTCACAGCAATGCCTAATCTACTCTGTCCATACAAACAACAAAACGTACGATGTAAAATATACCCAAATTAAATCAATTGTGAATTGCGATTTATGTATGAATAGGAATGGGTACGAATTGAATAGTTTTCAAGAGTTTACTTAATTAACTCGAGGAATATAACGCCAGTCGACGTAAACGGTGCATTGTGACGTCACGTCTAGCAGCAATGTATTTTCTTTCAAACCAAACAATCGCAGTAATTTTCCTTGAATTGTTAACACCGATGATTTCAAACGCGAAGTGCTGATTGGCTAACATAAAGTTCACATGAACATGACCCCTAGTCGGGTTATGTCAGATCTACTTACACAGATAATACGGCACGGATCTAAGAAGTCTGATTTTAATTAGATTGGGGACGTTTACTCTTCCTAAATACCTGATATAACCTTTGTTATGTTCACGAATCAGTGTTAGTCATGTCATTCTACAGAAGTGTATATCAAATCTTAATCAGTTGTACGCTTGACATTATGTCATGATAAATGTATCTATAAAGCATCTGATATTAGATCATATATGCAAGATTATATCTTACTGTCACACTGTTGGGGTACAATTATGGTGAAAAGGAAAGACTGTTGCATTTAGATTCCTGAACACATCCCATCAAATATGTATATTTATTCCAAGGAGGATGGTGTGCTGTATCGCACGCTGCTGATAACAGATTAAACATAGAGTGCATGCAGTAATGTAATAATGCGTATTCTGTACAACCTATTAAAAAAACAACGATCCATCATGATTACACGTCTAGTGATTAAAACAACGATCCATCATGATTACACGTCTTGTGATTGACAACATTCTAAATCTAAGTAATCCATATATACGTATATTTCATTCTAGTAAAACCATCTTTATATGGCGGTGTACAGGTTGATACACTTCCTGGTGATTATAGTTTTGACTAATCCTGACGTGTTATATACTGTACAAGTGGTTATTTACGCTGGGGGTGGAGTACACATTTATACACGTCCAACAGTATGTGTGTAGGGGTATGAGCGGAAATGGAATGTAATACATATATCAAAAATAGTTATTACTGTAGGCGTGGGGAATATTTACGCGCTTATTACGTGATCGCGTGATTAGTGTAAATTTTCTTCATGCATAAATAACCACTTTTACAGTACTTGTTTCGTTATTGGTTTAAAATGGACCAAAAACGAAAAACAGGAACTTCATCAAAATTAATTCCATTGGGTTACCTACCACTACAGATAATGATCACGCATACCAATTTTCTTTGGCTCTTCTTTATTTTTATCAAAGATCTTGCGGTGAATTATTTTTTATTTCAAAGTTTTGATATGCAAAATATTTTAACCTTGTATTCGTTGTATGGATAGAACAATAATTCAAACAGGCTCGGGAATTCACCTTTGTTTTCATAGAAAAACAAAAATATTGTTTGGATGTTGACAATTTCCGTGTCCTTAGACAATGAATTTTCATATAATATGATATATATTACATTAAATCTTCTTTTGAAAATATTTGATAAATGTGACGATACTGAGGATACAGCATTGATTTCATAATTCAGATAATAATTGACAGGCAGAATTATATAAAGTATTATATATTTTAACCATTGGATCGCTAAGCCATTTGTACTATATTAACATACAGTAAAACATCATTAACACATAGTTCTACTCCTTAAGCTCAAAATTCCACTCATTTACAGACATAGGAACGACATACTATACTTATAAGTTTGTAAACAGATTTAGTTGCAACATCAAAGGTTTATTTTGAACACATATAGTTGTTGCATGTTCTGGCTGTACTCTGCCAGTGACACTACTCAATTATTAGTTATTTTTTTAAAACAAGCGGATATAATAATCATAGATTAAATGCAAATCATTCGCATCAATCACACAGATTCAAGATATACACCAGGAGTTCGTTTATTGTTTTTGATCATCAGAAAGTAGATCATGGAGAAACAATGGTATTTCTTGTTAAAACTTATAACATTGGATGAAATTAATTTTGAAGAATGAAAATCATTTGAATCTCCTCCGTAAAATAATTGACATAATAGTAAGATTAGTATGTTCAGTAAATTGGACGACGTAACAAACTTTCACCATAAACCAGATTATTAACGATAAATGTAAAATGTTCCATCATCTTTAATTAGTGTTGAAAGCTCAGCAGACCTTAACATCAGACGCATAGTTGCTGGACCAATATTTGAAACTCACAAAATTGGTTAGATAGTAGATGTATTTGTAAAATATAGAGATCATTATAACATTAGAGATACAGTATATTTTCAAAACACAATTCTCATCAAAGTCAACACAGAACCGGTTCATTTGTTGTGATGATCTTCTATTCTAACATTTTATACGATTTAGGATTTGACATCAGATAACAATGGATAAATCTTTTGCAGGATACATTTCCAAAATAATTTATTTCAAAAAGTCTACAATTAATTCTAGAGAGCAGTTTCATGTATTTTACTAATACATGTACTTCTTATTGTATTAGAAAACTTATGATACAGAATACATTGTTGACAACTAGGTCTACCGCCACAGTTTCAATTTGAAAAGAAATAAATCAACGTTGTTTAATTTGATGTAGAAATTCCAGTGCTTCATTTTAACACAAGCAATATCATTTTTTATTTTTATTTTTCAAAATGGGATCTACATGTCGTTAGCAAATTTGAGCTTTATATCACAGTGTATTTAGTTTTATGGGTTTATTATGAATATTAAATAATTTTAAGGTAGAGATTGATAGGTTGATGCTAAAAAAAATTAACCATTGAATTGTTTTTTTTATTTCGATATATGTTTATGATGAAACTTCGATCTAAAACATAATAAAAAATCAATGTAGGTAATCGACCTTGTTTTTGAGAAATATGGCGATTTTAATAACACCTTCTTTAGTCCTTGTAAAGCGTAAAAAGTGAAGAAAAATAAGTAGAGAGCAATATACAAATAAGCTATAACATGTTTATTGTAAAAAGGATCATAACTTGTCATATATGCTTCCAAACAACCTTTCACAAAATTGTATATTACACATCAATTTCAAGTTCAGCAATCATTATTAACATGCAACAACATTACTTCAACAGAGCTACATTGGCTGTTTACCTTAAAACAGTGCACAATATTCGCACACAGGGTCATAATTTTGCTTAAGCTGCAAAAAAATTACCAATTAAATTTCTTATTTATTTCATTACGTGGTTAGTCTATTAGTAAGTTAAATATAAGAAAAAATTATACACCATAATGGGGTTCAATATGGAACTAGCAAAAAATTCCTAACCCCACCCCCTTTGAACAAACTACACATTTTCGTAAGAAAAGGGGTTATTAAAAGATGTTGTAAACAATCCATCAAAAACAGCTTGCTGAAATTCAAAGATTCTTTGTAATACCTTTTTTAAATTAATAAATGCAAGGTGAAGATAACGAACAGTGATCAATCTCATAACTCCTACAAGCAATACAAAATAGATAGTTGGGCAAACACGGACCCCTGGACACACCAGAGGTGGGATCAGGTGCCTGGGAGGAGTAAGCATCCCCTGTTGACCGGTCACACCCGCCGTGAGCCCCATATCCTGATCAGGTAAACGGAGTTATCCGCAGTCAAATCAGTGTGCCAAGTACGGCTTAACAATCGGTATGAAACACGTCAGACAGCATTTGACCCAATGCGAGGTTGTATTGACGAACTAGATCGTTATAACGACCATAGAATTTGCAAAATGCTGACTTCAATCGAGACTGTTGAAATCCCTGTACCATCAACTTGTTTGTCAGTAGCTTACCTCGATTTAAAAACTGACGATGGAGAAGCTGAAATCATCCCGTTTGTCATACAGTTGAGTTGTCAGTTTGCCGTTAATGTCTACTTTCAATAAAATATCTAAGTATGAAGCAGAAGTGGACGACTCTGTGGTGTCCTTTATTTCGAGCCCACAGGGATATATCAAATCGACATATGAATGAAAGCTATCATTGTTAATAGACAAAACGTCATCGATATACCTAAAAGTCGAATTGAAGGTCACAGCGAGAGATTTTTTCTTCTCACGTAGAAGTTTTTGAATAAATATAATACAGAAAGTATGTAGTTCAAATTTTAGCTTATACTTTGTTGTAGTTCTCGTTGTTGACCTTTGTGCACTTACACTCAGAATATAGATTTATCATACGTCATCATATTTGATGATTAATATCAAGAGTTTTCCCAAATAAAAATCCCCACAAAAAATTGAAATACAATTTCTATTTATTAAAAACAAATGTCTCCATTACATCCCAACTCCTTTAATATACTGCATGGTATGGAGGAGAAAGAATGAGCAGGAACATAGACGTCATGAATTGCACTCCGTGCATTGAGAAGATTCAGCCAGCAGAGATAAACTACTGACCTTTTTCTAGTTTAAAATGTTTAAGCATTCCCAAATTGCCTTTTTGAAAATTGAACATGACAATAAGAAGGTTTCTATAGGATATTTCAGGGGCGGATCAAGAATTGAAGTGTGGGGGGTCAACTGTATGAGGCAGGGGTCTGGGGGCAGCCTTAAAGGGGGAGGGGGTGATTCCCCAGAAACTCATGGATTTTACAGATTTTATAAGGCTTAAAATATGTCTCCTATGTAGTCATTTTTATTATTTTCTGTCAATTTTGATAAGGTGAAATTAATAAAATAACGCAAATTTTAAGGATGTTTGGAAAAAAATAGCACTTTTCCCACTAAAAGTAATTCAATAAATCAAAAGATTTTGTCAGACATTTATTTCTCTGAGAGTGGAAGAAAATATTGCTTCTTTTATCGTAGATATTTCTCTAAACAAGTGACCATGATTTACTTTAAACTTGAAAGTTTTAGGGGGGCGGGGGGGGGGGGGGGGGGCTCGCGCCGGTTGCCCACACCCCTAATATCCGCCAGTGCATTTATGTATGTGCTCTTGCAATTGACCATTTTGCTCTCACAATGATTGCATTAATATTTAGTTATTTTTCATACATTTTTTTATAATAACCAGACATGATTACCTATTATAAGAAATTGATATGATTATACAGCATACTGCACCAAATATGTTTAAATAATAACTTTATATTCAATATCAATGGAAATATTTCAACCCAATCGACCCATGGATTGATTGATTGTATCTTGTTTAACGTCTCTCTCGAGAATTTTTCACTTATGGAGACGTTACCAAGACCAGTGAACGGCTTCAAATGTTGGCCTTTGCTAGGTGCTTACGGCCTTTGAGCAGCGATGGTTCTTTAGCGTGCCACATCTACTGTGCTGGGCATCCGTTTTGAAGGTCATCTCCGAGGACCAGTGACATTCACACCTGATGCCGAGCGTTTGGCAATGGAACTGTCACTACCTGTTTCAACAACTCAGGTCTGTCGCGGCCGGGATTCGAACCCTGGCCTTCCGCATGTGGGACGAACGCTCTAGACCACCACGGCGGCTCGACCCATTGATCTCAAGGCCCATATGAGCTATCTTGCTCTCACAAATATATATGCCTCTTCATAAGTTTATGAGTCCTACTTGTAGTCTCACACTGAAACAAAAACTCGCTATTGGATAGCTCAGAATGCATGCTTATTGCATTCACAGTATACATGCACTGTGTGTAGGGCGGGGAGGGGGGGTGTTAGAAAATGAGAAATTCAAACACATTGATTAAAGTTATAAAATTGGTATTTTATTTTCATTTAGAAATGCTTACTGATTTTGATATATCAAAAACTTAGAATAATCAATAATGACACTTCCTCTATATATTTACGCAATATTATTGTCTTTAAAAAAGACATGTAATACATGAGTATTTCTTGAACATTATCATATATGTAATCAATTGTTACAGGAGAGGGTATTCTAAGTTTTAAGGACTTGTGCTCAATCCGTTTGTTATAATATCAAGACAATAAAATATGTTCAAATCATGAGTACAAGTACTTGTTTTCCATTAAATTCACAATTTAGTATGTTGCACAATGTGCCGTTCTTAAAAGAATAAACTAGGACGAGTCGACTGGAACTCCATATATATTCTTTATTCGGGACTTTCCTCATGAGACGAGGGTAAAAAACTATAAAACAAATAAGAAACAATCAAAAAACACTGATCAACTTCATCAAAATGTTGGCGAAAACGTGAACACAATAAAAAACTATTTAACCAGTCATGGCTCTATACGTATAACAAACGTATGGTAAACGTATGACAAACGTTTCGAGTGAAAATAGGTCACATTATTGAAAATAAACCACGAAGATTCAGAAAACGATTACACATAATCATACCTATAGAAAAACATCCATAACATTGTAAAGTTATTGTTTACAAAGATATTTAAGCAAACTTACTCCTTGGGGAGGCCCAAATACCCAAAATTTACAGAGACATAAAGCATGCTACGGCGTCACGGAAGTATACACTAAAACACTAGTACACAAACCGGAGCGGTAAAATTCCGGACCGCGACATCACACACAATGTATCCATTGCTCTGGGCTCACAAATACATTATTAATTCTATCCAAGTCCCACATTTTGCAGAAGTTCTTGAATTTTCTCTGTAACCTGTAAAGTTGTGTGGTCCAGGGGATATGACATCATCAATGTAAATGAAGTACCTGTTAAAATATATTTTGTATATTCAAATATTGAAAAAAAGATGAATATCTGATATACTAAGAATTGTCTTTATAAATGTCTGGTGTTAATATGAAAAATTCTATCTTACTAAGATAGAAAATATTGTACCTTTCTTGCTGATTTTCATGGCAAATTGCTGTTGAAGTTGTTGGCTCGAAGCCCACTTCAACTTGCACTAGTCCTTAGGATGATGCTTAGAATAAAATCATCATAATTAATATTTGCAGAGTCAGTAGTAATCATTAATTATACTGTGTCAGACAATGTCAATTTTAAAATTGTGTGTCTCAATGTATGTTCAGTTAACTTTAAAATGCTGATATATTGAAAATTACACACATAACATGTATTTTATTATGTTAATTTTTAAAATCTTGTCTGCAATCAGTATTACATATGTAACACTACATGTATGTTAAATGTGTGCAGTGCAGCAATGTGAACTCTTGCAGTAGTAGTACATCTGCATGATTGTTATTTATTTCATATTGTTATAGTTACCTTATATTTAAACATACTCTCCCACCACCGGGTCCTTAATGAGGTGAATAAACATCATAATTATCATATTGCAATATGAGATGACAGATGTTTTCATAAAGTGCCAGTTCATTCTAATAATATCAAAACAAGTCAACTCTAGATTTATCAAACCTGTCTCCTTTACGGAGTGTGGGTCAAGAGAAGGACATACATATCTTATTTTCATACAATACATATATTTGCCTATGAGGGGGGGGGGGGGCTTGTGATTTTACAAATATTTTAAATAAAGTTTTGTAGACCTACATGCTTGCATGAAACATGAAACCTCAGATTTGAAATATATCTCAGGTCAATGAAATTTCAAGATACTATAAGTACTATCATATATACCAAATAGAAGTTTAGTGCAATACCCCCCCCCCCCCTCAAACTTGTGAGAGCCCTATTTTTTTCAAATCTGGCATATACATGGCATCCATTTACAATTACATGCGCTTGTAAGAGTTATATTTTGAGCACTTATAAATGCACAAAAAAATGAAACAGCTCCAAGTTGTGCGTTTATAGATGTTATTATAAAATCGCGTTGTGAAATAGCAGAGGAAAAGTGGGTTGAATACAAATTCAATTTGCCATTTTTTTTCACGTACATTGTACCAAACGAAATTATGATTTCGTTATCCACGTTGGATGCATCCATCAAATTCCTCTTCTCAGAAGAAACTTTGTTTAAACACTCAATGACTACAGAAACAGTATTGAAACTCGCAGCACTCGGACATCGCGATCACGCTACATCAACAACTTTATTTACGTAGCGCAGCTATGCATGGTGGTGAATTTCGTGAGGTAAAAAGTACCATTCTGCACGGACGAAACATTTAGTCCACTATTATTACGTTGACGTATTCCTAATCTAAACTATGGCCACATTTTTGCTGTGATAAAGAACAAATTTTAAACACAGAATTTGGACCTAGAAAGTTTGAGTGGATCTGCGATTCATGTATAGATATTTGTAGTGGAAATTCCACCGTGGATCAGAGTGTGAATGAAATTTTAACAACTTTACATAAAGGTATCAAATTTCTCATGTTAACTTCTGTGGCATACTCAATAAGCTTGACCAAATCAAGATTTTACTAAAAGATGGAATATTCGATGTTTTTGCTGTCACAGAGAGCAGACTTGATTGTCATATTTCCGATTCCGAAATTAAAATCAAAGGATACACTGTTATAAGGAGGGATCGAAATCGTGTACTCATGTTTATTAAAGAAAAATGGACTGTAATGAACATATGCAAAGATGAAAATTTAGAATTTTTGACAGTAGATATCAAACTTCTTAATTCACCAAAAATCAATGTAGGAGTTGTTTACAGACCGCCCGATTCCAACTCACAATGGATAGAGGATTTCGAGGAGCGGATGGAGGATTTGTCAACTTCCTGTACCGAACAAGTTATTATGGGCGACTTCAATATAGACCAATTAAAGTCTTCAAGTTTTAAATCTGCGATGGAAACATGCGGTCTTACTCAAATGATAAACGAGCCTACCCGTGTAACGTGCGATAGCAGTACGTTGATAGATCATATAGATGTTAACCATCCCGTATTCTATATCTCCAGGGGAGTGATACCAATCGGGCTGAACGATCATCACCTTATATATTCGATACGAAAGAAATTTAAAGCTGTTTCACGACTTGACCATATTCATGTAAAGTATAGAGATCAAAAGAAACTAATTGAAAAAGATTTTATTAATGATCTTAATGCTGTTGATTGGAACTCGCTGAAATCATTACCCGACATCGAGAGCATGTGGTCGTCTTTCCATTCTATGTTCATGACAGTTGTCGACAAGCATATGCCCATAAAAGAGCGACGTATCCGCAGTGACTCTGAGAAGTGGATAAACGATGATATTCTTTCAGAAATGCGACAGAGTGATATATTACACCGCCGAGCAATAAAGTCACGTGACGAATCCGACTGGAAATTATATAAGACCGCAAGAAACAGGGTTGTGAATAAAATTAACGATGCTAAACGCGAATTTGTGGAAAGTGCAATAAATCAAGCCAATACAAAACCAAAAGACATG